>NC_083732.1:10185681-10488712 GCF_028564815.1 Eubalaena glacialis | reverse complement strand
CAGTGGCTTCTCTTGTTGCGGAGCACGGGCTCTAGGTGCCTGGCCTTCAGTAGTTGTGACACGCAGGCTCAGTAGTTGTGGCTCACGGGCTTAGTTGCTCCGCGGTATGTGGGATCTTCCCGGACTAGGGCTCGAACCCATGTCCCCTGCATTGGCAGGCGGATTCTTAACCACTGCGCCACCAGGGAAGTCCCTCCAACTGTACACTCTTAAACAATCATTTTCACCCTCTTATTGATGTTTTTTGATGAACAGAAGATTTTGATTTCACACAGTCAAATTGATCAATTTTTTCCTTTATGTTAGTGCCCTAAAATCCTATAGCTGCAGAGTAAGTCTTGATATCTAGTAGACTACTGTCTTCCACGCGGCTTTTTTTCTTCAAATATCTTATAACTCTTCTTGGCCGTTGCACTTCCGTATAAATTTTAGAACTGGGTTGTCAACTTATACATGCATGTGCATGCATGTGCACACAAATAAAATCTGTCATTTTAATGAGGATTTCTGAGAATTTATAGATCAGTTTGAGAATTCACCTCTCTTTAATATAGAGTTTTCCAATTTATAAACATAATATATATCTCCATCTATTTAGGTCTCCTTTACTTCCTTTCAGTGAAGTTTTATAGTTTTCTGGGTAGAGCTTTTTCACAGCTTTTGTTAGATTTATTCTTAGGAGTTTGATGTATGCTCCTGTAAATTGTATAATTATTTAAATTTTATTTTCTAATTATTTGTTAATTAAAACATTGTTAAGGTCACATATCATAATAATTTATCTATAGATTTAAAATTTTTCTACATAAACAATCCTGTTGTTATAGAAAAAAGTTTTACTTCTTTGTTTCTAATCCTTATCCTAATATGCCTTTTCTTGCTTTTTCAAACCAAAGCTTCCATACTGTGTTGAAAAGAAAGATGATAATAGTCATTTTTCCCTTGGTTCTGATCTCACAGGGAAAACTTACAATACTTCACCATAAATTATGCTGATTATTGATTTTTAAACTTTCTTCTTTTTAATAAATAAATTTAAGGTTTTAACTGTATCCAATAAGTTTTGATATGAAATAATTCAAATATTTTTAAAATTTCCATTCTATTTTTTTCTTTTAACGCATTAGTAATAGAAGTATTCGAAATTTTTAAAATACAGGGTTTTTTTTTAGTTTTCCTGTTATTTAATTTTCCTGTTATTTATTTTTTAATTTTACTGTGATCAGAGAGCATATTAAGTATTATTTCAATTCTTTGAAATATTTTAAGATCTATTTTATGGTGTAACATATGGTTAATTTTTGTAAAAACTTTGTGTGCATTTGGAGAAAAATGAATCCTTCAGTTTGGCAATTAAATATTCTGTATCTGTCACTTATGTCATGTTAACTTTGTTAATCATGCTATTTAAATCTATATACATTTTAACATTTTTTTCTGATTTTTATATCAGTTATATAAAGATGTATATTAAAATCTCCCCATGACTATAAATATATCTATTTTTTGTAGTTCTGTTAATTTTTGGCTTAACAAAACTTAAAGCCACATTATTAGTTACATGTTAATTTAGAATTATTATATATTTCCAATGAATCAAATCTTTTGTTACTATAAAAGTTTATAAGTAGTTATTGTTTAATGAACAATATTAATTTATGTCACCCAAATGATTGTTAATTTTGTTCTTTATTCCATCTTGCATATCCAAATATTCATCTTAGATTATTTTCCTTTCACCTGAAAAATATTCTTTAGATTGCATATCCTAGTGAAAATTCTTCTAGGTTTTCTTTACCTGAAAATGTTTTTATATCACCTTTATTTTTTTAGGAAGTTATGCATTGTGTGAAGAATGTTATGTTGGCAATTTTTGTCATTAAGGGTAGCATTACTTTGTCTTTTGGTTTTTAATTTTTATGTTGAGAAATTGACTGTCTGTCTGATTGTGGCTTCTTACAAAGTAATGCATCTTTTATCTCTGGATGTTTTTAAGATATTTGTCTTTGTATTTGGTTTTCAACAATTGTTCTATTATCTGGTTGTGATTTTCTTTACATTGATCCATTTTGAATCAGTAGGGTTCACGGTACTTCTTGAATTTGCAGCTTGTTTCTTTACTCAGCTTTAGAAAATTCTTAGTCATCATCCTTTATATATGTCCTCTATTTTGATACTTCAATTACATATATGTAAGTCATTTTTATTATATGTTTATGTCTTTTATGCTTTCTTTTCTTTTTGTATTCTCCCTCTTTTTGCCTCTCTGTGTTCTATTGTGGCTATTTTCTTCTGTCCTATCTTTTTTTTTTTTTTTTTTTTTTGCTTTTTAAAACTTTATTTCAACATAACTATACTTACAGAAATACACTCATATTGGTTATTAGAACACAATTGTCCTATCTTCTAACTTACCAATTCCCTCTTCAGCTGTGTCCTTTCTATGTTATTCCTAACTACTGAATCCTTATTTTTGATTAAGGAATTTGTCTGTTTAAGAATTTTAATTTGCTTCCTATTTATTATTTTCAGTTCTGTGTCACAACTCTAAGAAGTTTGCCGTGTGTTATTTCACTATTATTTGCCACGTATCATGGTCAGAATGATATACAATTATCCCATTTTAGGGGACGGATAAACCGGTAAGGCACAGAGAAGTGAAGTAAATTGAAGTCACACAGTGAGGGGAGGTAGGTTTTTCAGCCAGCTCTGTGGGGCTCCAAAACTCATGCCCCCTTCCAGTTTATTAAACTAGATGTAATATTCTGTAAACCAAGGAAAATACAAGATAAAGAGCCTAAAAAGATGATAAGGAATGAATATAGTAAACAGTTTACTTTTCATTCAGAAAAATTTAAGGGAGTCTTTCCTAAATTACTTCCTTCATATTTCTCTCTGTTTGTCTGAAGATACTGGTGATGTGAACCTAAACAAATGTGTTTCTGTTGCATGGCAGAACCCCAGACTTCAGTGGCCTCTCTCTCATCTGGCCTCTTGATGGGCAGAGGGGTGGTACTAAGAGAATATTTGTGGATGGATGTAAAAAAATAAAACTAAACAAGAGAAAACAAAAACAGTCTTTATGTCAATATTATGACATAGTATGAGTGTGTTTCATGTTTGGTAATTGCAATCATTGTTGCTTTTGTTGTGGTCATCCATGTACAATGCTTGGTGTCAGTCTATTTATCTCTTGTAAAAATAAAATACAGTGTGTGTGAAAAAAAAAAAAAAAAAAAAAAAAAAAACAGTCTTTAATGTGGCTTTGAAGGCCTTCCCCCCTCCAGCTTTCACCTATCTTCTTGACCTTCTCAGTCCCTCCATTCAGACTCCTCTCTGATGTGAAAAAAACAAAAAAAGATTTTTATTTTGAACATGTTAAGTATGAGATGCTTATCATACATCTGTTATTTACCAGGCAGACATACTGGGGCAATAACATGACTTTCCCATCATACCTACTACAGAGCATATCTGTTCACAATCCAGTCATGACAGAAGCATCTTTATCTTGGACTTCTCACTCTAATAATCACTAAGGGACATATCATGACACCATTGGCATGACCTGATGCATATATTCCTCTCTGAGAAAACTGTTCACTCAAAGTAACTTCTGCTGCATTAGTTGTTACACTATGGATACTGTAGAAGGGAGAAAATACATCAAGACTGGGAATACAAAAGAGAAAGACTGTGACATAGACTTTAGCCTACAGGTGCTCAAAATACGCAATAGAGGGTAAAGACGTGCCAAGCTGGAGATCCAAGCACCATCTGCCATGGATTCATTAAGCCCTGGAAAATGCATCTACCTAGAGGCGCCATCTCAAGGAGCATCAAAGGGGGATGAATGGCTGCAAATTTGAATTGACAGAACTGTGAAATCATTTGTGTGTTTTTATTTTTACAAACACAAATCCACAGGGTCTTGTATAACATTTCCTCTCATAGTAACCTTTAAAAAGGTTATATTATCCCATTGTGGAGAATTATCTGAATAGACTTTTACCTGTATTTAGAGGCTGAGAGGAATACTTTGTCCAAGTTAAATCAGCAGTACAAGTGTATATATTACATCTTGAGATACATTTCTTACCTGCAATTAGTTCAGGCAACAGAGGGTTCAAAATACAGAGTTTAATTTTCCAAGGCATTTGGGACAATCACAATATTGCCAAGCAAAAATCCTCCTGAAGGCCCATTTTAGGTACCCATTTGACATTTAGAGTAAAGATATTCTTTAGCATGTTAGTTTATATAGACATCTTTAAGAAAATAAAGGGTTTGAAAGACTCTAGAAAAATAGTACTAAATCTCTTCAATATAATTGTGTTCTCTTTTCCAAAAAGTGTGGAGTAGATTAAGAGGTTAACTTATAGCTATAGGGGATTATGATAAAATGGAGACTTAAAAGGAATAACAGAAAAATATCACAATCTTGATTGACTTTATGAGTAAACTTGCTTGACAATTCATTCAAGTTATATTGATAAAATGGCCCTTTTAAAACGTAGTGTCATGCTTCATCTTATATGTTATATTTTTCCACATTTTAATGGAACGTTTGTAATTACATTAGATTAAAATGTTATAAATTAGAATATCAGCTATTTGGGACAACACAGGACAAACCCACAGAATTGAACTTTCTAGCATTGCCTCTTCCCTGTTCACTTTTCGGGAGAGCAGAACTGAACTCAGAATTTATTACGTAAGATCAAATAATGCGTTTTCTATTTTGCTATCTTGTTTGTTTATTGTTGGTTGTTGTTGTTATTGGGCTCCAAAAAGTTTGAAGTTATATATTTATTGGATGACTGTATTAAATGCAGCTCAATAGAATCATGGAGTAATTGGATTTTCAGGGGCTTAGGAACCAACAAAAAAATTAACTAAGCCACTGTTCAAATTTGATCAAGCTTGGGAAAACCTAAAAATCATTGATATTTGATTGCTTGTGGGTGACCTGAGTTAGGATTCTTAATACAGCATCAGGAGGCATTTATCTGTGTCATAAAATAACCACAAATATTTGCTTTCTTTTTGAAAAACAAACTGAGCCCTTCTTTGCTTTACCAACCTCTCTAGTTTAGGGAAGAGGCCAACAAAGGGTGGTGTGAAGATGAAATTTTTTTTGTAATCAATTTGTTTGAATTAAGAAATAAACAAAAACAATAGATAACTCCCTGGGGAACAAATTCACTGGAGCAGGAAGCAGATAATCAAGGATTTGTACTTTTTATTTAACAATCTATAATCTCAGTTATAGCTGCATAACTAATATTTAAACGAATATCTGCTTTAGCAATTAGGTGTGGAAATCCTTAGCTAATATGACCAACTCAATACTAAAATCCTATAAGGCAAGGATTTTAATGAATGTGGTTTGGGTTATGTTTTATTTAAATCTATTATAATCATATCTATATTTGAAAATGTTAAGTCACTGTTGAATATCCTCTACTAGTTGTATATTTTACAATTGTGCCTTTTCTTTTCAGCAATACAGAAATTTACATGTTGAATTAAAAAGAGGGAAGAAATATTAACAATTTCTTTCTTTTTAAATAAAGAAATTATAAAGATCGTAATTATTCCTGTCCCAAAGAGCATGTTACAGGAAGTTTATAGGTAGCTTTCAATTTTTTCTTATGTGCAATTCTATCTGTTAGTGAGAACATATTAGTACAAGAGATTACGTGACATAAGGCAATATTGGCAATAGAATGAAATAATGGCTTTTGCCAAGGACACATGGAATGAGAGGGTAAAGTAGCTACATGAGATGAAATGAATTCTACCCATGTTATGACGTTCATTCTGAATCTTCTCTGGATGTTTTGATGAGAAAGAGTAAAAGTATTGGATTATTTTATTACATAAATTTAATTTAAAGGAGAGAGTAAGGGCAATAGATTAAGTAACAATCAAACTTCTGCCATTAGCTATAGATGTTGTGTAATCTAACTCCCAGATTTTTAAATGAACAATTTCCCCCCAACAATATACTTGGGAAAATTGCTTCCTCGTTCCATTGGTCAAAAGCCAGAAGAAAATTGTTTTGCAGTAACTTGGGTTCATTTTTCTTAGAAAGAATACATGCAAATTTGGGAGACCAAAAAAGCAATGTTTTACATATAAAGTATAAAAAGAAGATAGCAGATTCCATGTCTATGTACATTGTATACACACACACACACATATGCATGCACATGTGCACATGCACACACATGCACACAGCATTTGCATGATGCAAATATGTCACAGAGCACTGATCTTTTCATTGTAGGAACTTGAAGGGCAGCACAGAACTCCTACCTCCCTCACAGAGGCACAAAACACACACATTTTACTCTGTAAAATGAATTTTATATGTATAAAATGTATATAATTTTATGTGATATTACTGTTACTCAGTTAACTAAAATGTATTTTTAGGATTTTCTTTTTTACAATACCTAGACTACTTAAAATAAGTAATGAAAAAAAATGAAATAGAAAACCATCAATTATTTTTCCTGTCAATATACTAACCTAGCACTTTCCAATAGAAATATCATGCAACCAACATATATAATTTTATATTTGCTAGTGGTTACATTAAAAAAAAAACTAAATCTAAAAAAGAAACAGGTGAAACATATTGTAATATATTTTATTTAACTCAAGATAGCCAAAATATTTTCATTTTAACATGTTGTCAGTATAAAAGTTATTAATGAGATAGTATATGTTTTTTTATTGTCTTCAAATCCACTTGTATATTACCCTTACAGGGCATCCCTCTTTGCACTATCTCTATTTCAAATGCTCGGTAGCAGCGTGAGGTGTGGTTCTGTGAAAAGTATTTCTGATTCTCAAGTCTAACCCTTCCCAATGTCTCGCCTAAACTCCTGACTCATATTTCCAATTGCTATTATTCATTTCCAACTACATATAATGTACTGTGACTGACTGTAATATTTTTGTCTTCTTCCTCTAATCTCATGGCTTCACTACTTTTGTCCCTTACCTTGGTCAGTAGCATTGCTATCCACACCCTTAATTGTTCAAATTAAAAATCTGAAGGATGTTCTCTACTTTTCCCTCTCCCTCATTCATCTTCAGTGGAATAAGATTAAAAACAACCCAAGTTTGCACCATTTTTTGTTTCCCCACTGTCTCAACTTTATTCAAAACTGTAAACATCATGTACCTGGATTATTAAGGACTTCTTAATTCATCTCTCTACCATTCATCTCTACCATTCTCTTACTTCAAACCACCCCATGATCCCTTGAGCATGTAGGCTATGAATTAACGTTTTTTTTTGGCCGTGTGACGAGGCTTGCGGGATCTTAGTTCCTCAACCAGGGATTGAACCCGCGCCCTTGACAGTGAAAGAGCGGAGTCCTAACCACTGGACTGCCAGGGAACTCCCGACTTTTTAAAAAATTAAGTTACATTACTCATGTAAATAAAGATGTTATAGATTCCTTTGGCTATATTTCTATTTTAAAAAACACGTTGCATTTCTTCATGTACTAATTGTAAGAAATACAGCAGCAAACTAGACAAGTTGTCTTCCTGTTCTCAGGGAGCTTAAAGTGCAGTGCCTATGAGATGCCCACTAGGACAAAAAGAAAAGTTTTTAAAACTATGACCCCATACTACACATCCAGTTTTCCCTGAGCAAGTAAACATATGACCACCAAGCCAAAAAAATCATCTTTAGTGGTGTAAGTCTTTCAAAAATTAGTCTCATTGGAATCATTGGAAGGTTAGTCAAGTTTTTTTTCCCCTTAGGAGTTAAGGGTCACTCTAGTTTATCGCTATATAAAGCTGATACTCTATATAAACTTTTAAAGAGAAGAGAAATGGTTCTAAGTTTAGTAAGAATGTTATATACTATTTTCTGATTATATTTCACTAATGAATTATAATAGTATTAAACTTTTACCTTGTTTATTTATTTCAATTCCCTCATTTCTACCTAGTTCTAATCCCAATTCATTGTATTGTTTCTTCCCTGTTTTCATTCCGATGGAAATCTACCAAAAAAATTACTTTGAAGTTATAAGAATTAAGACATCTTTTAAGGGATACATTTCACTCTATAAAATCCATATGAATCATACTACAACATTGGATTATTGTTAAGACACTTTGAGTTATGGAGCTTTGAGTTCCTCCATTGGATCCTTGGATCTGGCTGGAGCACAAGGAAATGAAGTATGGAGGACTGTGCAGGAAGTGTGATGGGATGGGTCTAGAAACAGTGAACCTCACTTCTCCAAATATTTCGTCGGCCAGAAGGCAGTCACATGGTCTGGGAAATACAGTCTTCTTGGAAACCAAGGAGGAAAAAGAAAGGGTTTTTGCACATAAAGCTACATTTCTTCTGTGCAAGGAAGTGGATTTTTTTTTTTTTTTTTTTTTTTTGGAGCAGACACTTCCACCGTGGGATGTTAATGGAGGGCTGATTAATCTAATTCTTACCTCCTCTTTTTTTTTTTTTTTTTAATTTACTTATTTATTTATTTATTTTTGGCTGTGTTGGGTCTTCGTTTCTGTGCAAGGGCTTTCTCTAGTTGCGGCAAGCAGGCGCCACTCTTCATCGCGGTGCGCGGACCTCTCACCGTCGCGGCCTCTCTTGTTGCGGAGCACAGGCTCCAGACGCGCAGGCTCCGTAGTTGTGGCTCACGGGCCCAGTTGCTCCGCGGCATGTGGGATCTTCCCAGACCAGGGCTCGAACCCGTGCGCCCTGCATTGGCAGGCAGATTCTCAACCACTGCGCCACCAGGGAAGCCCGGAAGTGGATATTTTTATCCTCACTTTATAAATGAAGATAGGAGGTATTTTTTAAGTAGCTTGCCCAAGATCATGGAGCTAATATGAGGGAGAGAGAGAATTCAAATCTAAGTAATCTGACTTGAAAACCATTTATCTTTCTACAGATTTTTTTCTGGCTGATTGCTTTTTTCTTAAACTTTTCCAAAATAACGGGGAGGCAGTGGTTGCCCTACTTCCACTTCATTACTCTTTGTAGTAATTTATTTGATTGATAAATTTGAAAGATGCACCAAGCACATTTGACTCAGTCCCTTAATCTATTTAGAGCAACCTGCCTTCAACATGTTCTTGTTCATCTTTCTGCTGTATGGGAAGTGCCTGCCTAGTCAGGGATATGCTATAGCTCTGCCTTGGGGAGTGGAAAGGAGGTTATTTAGAGTGTGAATATTAGAAGGACTTGGCCATGGAGCCAAACCACTTTCCCAGTAAAACTTTTCACTAATATAGCTGATGTCTTGATCTCGCTCCATCTCAATCATTTCTCCCTAATGGTTCCAAACTTCAGAGGGGAAAAATGGCATATAGCTGGTCTTAAATCAACCTACTATTTCATTTAATTTTTAGAGCAATAACTTAGCATGCAAAATTAAAAAGTCAATGTACATCGAAGGTGACTAAGTCCCTTCCAGAAGAATGTGTAGCCATTAGAAATTCCAAGACAATTAAAACAATAGCAACTTTTGTATATTGCATAGTACTTGACGACTTCATTTTTAATCATGCTGTTTAACATCGGTTATAACCAGTAATGGAGCAGTACCTTGAAATGGGTGGTTAGTAACCTAAATGACCCCAAGAATAGTTTTGTCTTTGCTTAGAATGCATAGAAGTTTGACATCTTAGAGTGACCCAGTGACTAATGAAAGATACCCCTTTCCAACAGGGAAAGAGGGGAAGAAATTGAAGCTTGAAGAGGTTAGACTAGGCAAAAAGTTTGTGGCAAAAGAGGAATGAGGACAAAAACCTCCTGGAACTTGGTCCAGTTTTTATTATTTAATTTTTGAGAGCAAATACATTCTTTATTATGAGTAACTTAATTCACTGTAGTAAAGGAAAGTATCCCAACATATACTCCATAATGGAGGGTTGATATTTCACTTCAGTTAATCCATGATGTGAATCTAAGTGCAGTTAATGAGGACTGGATTTTAGATTATATTTTCTAATGGGATTTTTTTAATGAATACCTTTTTTTCCACAGTGGAAAAAAAAATGAAGGAAACTCAAGTAACATGCCCTAGGTCATAATATAAGTGCAAAACCAAGCAAGAAAATAAGCTAACTGTCCCTCTCTACCACTTATAAGTACAACGTAATAAAATTCATTATAATAGCATTCTAGTTTTGTCATAAAACAGTAACAAACCATAGTTATTACATGAAAAATAGAGTAACTAATATTTTGCCTAGTAAAACTATAGTAAATTGGTCCTAGTAATAGCAACACTATAATGATCATACTGAAATATAGCAGCAAGTTACAATCTGTATATTTCCTATATTATTATAATAATTATAGTTCTACCATAGATTTGTTTTATACAAAAGCTAAATTTACTTTAGTAATTGCATTCTCTTTTCACTTCATTTCACATAAGACTGTAAAAGAGTAACGTTTGATTTGAAATATGAAAGTTTCAAATTTGTTTTTTTTTTTTATTAAATGATTTGCAATTGGGGAAGATTAAAGGAGAAAAACACAAAACTTTTTCAGAACAAATATATCTACCTGTGTAAGACTAGTAAAATGCCAAAATCAAAAGGTAAGTTTTTATCAAAATTTAAGCATAAAATTTTTCTTAATATGTGGAATACAGAATAACCTGACATAACTGAACCGAACTGAAAAGAAGCTCTTGAACATATTCTATGTCATCTCCAAGAGAATCTCTCCATCTTTTCCTTGCCTGGTGACAAGGACCAATGCACTTGGACTCTGCCTGCTGTACAAGCTCTCAGACAAGGGTAAGAACTCATCAGGAATTTCTAAGGGAAAATGATGTAAAGGGACTCATTGACGCTCATCAGAGGATGCAATAGACAGTTGAACAGCAGTGAGCCTAGGAAGAAAACAAAACAGTTTCTTGGCCAAGAGTAATCTTACTCATTAGATATGGACATTTCCTGTGAGAATTCAGGTCTAAAAATATTTGATAAAAGAAACTTCAGCTTCTATAGAAAATGTTTTCTCCTTCTCTGTCATTTGCTTCTACCTGTTCATACACTGAAGTGACTGTACTGTGACAGAGGCTGGCTAGATGCTCACCAAATCTGTTTCCAATTCCTGGACATAGAGTTAAACTACATTTCCCAGCCTGTTTTTGATTAGGTGTGGGCAATATGACTCTGTTCTGTCCCAGAGGACGTCTGCCACCTCTGGGCTCACCCTCGTGATATCCTCATCATACTTCCCGCTCCTATGGTAGGTAAAGACGGCAGCACCACAAGATGAAAGGGACCCAAGTCCCTGTGTCTCATGCTTGCAGGAGAGATTCCCTACCCAGGTGGCTGCAATGTGTGCAAGCCATTCATCTTTACTGTATTCAGCCATTGAGAACCTGAGGTTGTTTGTTACAGCACTTAACCTTCACTGACATTGGAAACCCAAGTTCCAGTGGCCTCTCTGCATTTTGCTTTAACACTATTTGTAGAAGCTGTGAGAGAAAACAACTTTAACTATACTATTTTTTCTTTCTCTTTCTTCCCTCCCTCTCTCCCTTCCTTCCTTCCTTTTGTTTCTTCCTTGCTAATGGAGCTAAGTAGGTAGAGGGCTATCATGCTCCCATACCCCTATTTCCTTGTCTTTCCTTTCTTTCAATTCTCAGTATCATCTCTTTGCTTGTGTTTTGAATTATATTTAGAATAATATTGTAAATGCAAATGTGTAATGTTTTGACGGTAACCTCCTAAGAACCTCTGCTGAATATCTGTACAAATCTAGCACAGAGACTCAAGCAATAAAAGGTTTACGTATAAACTGTCTAAATAGCTTAAGGATGTATTGCAACAGTGAATTTCTTGTTATTTAACATTACTTAAAGTAAGGTAGAAAAACACTGGTGATTTTAATTTTGAGCTCTATAATTTCTAAGACAGAAAAAGAATTGTGTTTCATCATGTTTTTTTCTGTAATTTCCTGCCTATTGTTTGTTTTCAGAACTTGCATTGTGTTGACTCCTTCAACCCAGCTTCTTGTACACACCTCTGCTGTGCATTTCTAGAAGATCTTTCTCACTCCTTGCAAGAGAATCGCAAATCCAGCTTCCCAGCCCCACAATAACTGCCATATTTTATATGAATTGTTTCAGAATCTTCCCCAAATTGAAACGGATCACCTTATTCTCTTCCCATTGCCTTCATTTTCTTAAATGGAATTCATCTTACCGTACCTCTTACAGCCTGTTACAAGGTATTATACAGAACACACAAATATCTGTCAGGGTCTTTCTGCCTTCAGTAAATTTCCCTCTCTATAAAAACTCGAGAGAAGAAAAAGCAGCAAATCCTCAAGGGCGATGTAAGTATTTGTATATGTATGTGCATCAGACTGGACTTACTATTTTTTTAATTGCTTAGAAAGAAACAGATTTTTTATAGAAATTGTCAAAAGCAAGTTTTGCTCTAAATGAAGTTTGGGTTTTGTTTTTTATACGCTGCTAACATGAGATAATCTGGTTGATTTGTTTGGAAAACAGGCAGCACGGGAGCACTTCGCTGCTCCTGACCTGCTGGCTCGGCTGGAGAGGCTTGAACAGCATTGCTGAGGAGCCGTGCAACCCAAGCACTTCAGTTCTCTCCTCCCCCACTGACGGCAAACAGCCAGGGTCCTCCTGCAGTGGCCCCTGACAGCGACACCGGAATCCTTAACATCGTATTAAGTGCAGTTGCTGTAACTGCTCAGAATAAACCTTGAGTTAAAACTTACTTCCCATCTTCTTTTTATGGCACCACTGAAACATGGGTTTTAAGATCAGAAAGGTCTATGTTCAACTCTCTGGTACTAACTTGTTGTCAATCAAGAGGACATTTTGGGCACTGCTGCTTATGGTGGCAGGGTAACAGCCAGCCTCGAGAAGTGAGCCCAGAACATGATATGAGGCTGGCACCCAAATTCCTCCCTGTTTTGCACAGTCCCCTTTTGGGCAGGAACATGGCCTCAGAGGGGAAGGTCATGGTTGGTCCGGGCACCTACCTGCCTGCTCATGCATCCAAAGCCTTGACAACTTCCCTTTATCAAAATCTGCCTGGATTTGTTGGCTTCTTTAAAAAACCCATAACGCAAAAAGGGTTTTGCATTGAAATGCTGACGTTCACCCACCCTTAGAAAAAGGATGGCCAGCACCTGGATGGAAGAGTGGCTACCTTTATGCCCAGGGAGCTTATACGTGCCCTTCTTACGAGAGCAACCACTTCTCTTTTAGGCACTTCTCTTGCTATTGTGCGTGCATGCACACACACACACACACGTGTTCACATGTGCATGTACACACACAACTTCAGCCGCGCAGGGCATCTTACTATATATGTCAGTCACCTATAAGAATGTCCTGCACACTATTAGGTCTGACGTACATGTTAGTACACTTGTCTTTCTAGGTGCATCTATTGTTTATTGCTCACTGTTCCTTCTGGATATATCTATTTATTGTTCTTCCAACTATTTTATACTTTATCAAAGGGGTGGGTGTCTCATCCAAACAGAATTCAGATGAACTCCACCCGAGGTGGGTAGGTGAAATGCTAGGCAGTCTTAGATTTAGGAATGGAGATCTCTGATTACTAGGAACAAGCCTATTAGGGTATTTCTTTCAATATTTTTTCTTAGTTATGTAAATGTAAGGGGTAAATAACCACCCTTGGTATTCAAAGGACAACTGAATAAGAATGTCAGGAATTCTTTTGTTTGTTTTAGAATTCCATATCAAAAATCTCTCCCCCTAGAGAGGTGGGGATCTATGACCAATTTACGAAAGATATTCAGGAGTCTTCAGATCTAAGGAGACCCATCGGGGTGAATGTGGATGCTCCACGGCAGGTCCAAAGGAAGGGAAGAACAATAATATTCCTACAATTAAATTATCTGGAGGAAAGGAAGAATCTGGATTAGCATCTGTTCACTCTACGAGGGATGAAGTGCTCATTAGACAGAGTTTGTGTGTGTTTGTTCATTTTCCACCGTACGTGACAGGTTCTGGAAGCTTCTACTGACCCAGCCACGCTGGCACAGTGGCCGGAGCTTGGGGAACAACGGCCAAGCCTGGGGGTGTGGAGTGGAGAGCTGGAAAGTGGGCACTCGTGCAGTGGGCAGGGATCTGAGCATCGCAGGCAACCGGGCGGAGCAGACCTGTGTCTCTCACACACTGTGTTCTCCAAATGTGACCCCGCATGGCGGCAACAGGCAACAGCAGAGCTGCAATTCCAGATCCCCCTAGAACTAGGTGTTCAAGGCAGCACTGGTTTTGCGCCAGGAGTGAGCCCACGAGGGTTCTTGAACCCTTGGTATGTGGGGACTTCAAGAAGAACATCTAGGATTTCATTGTTTATGTGATGATTTCCTTGCTCAAGAGAGTAACTGGAAAAAAAACAAAACAGATATTTATAAACTGAACTGGTGAAGCAAGACGTTGGAGAAGTTTCCATTTGCCATGTCATCTACTCCCCTCCTTGTTTCTTGCTCTATAATATAGAAAACAGAAGAAGCTAATGTATGCTTCCATAAATAGCAGAAGTCTTTTTTAGTATGGTCAGTAAAAAAGAAGCTGAAGAAACTACTCCGAACTCCAAAGTGTAAATGAGAATTCAGAGCTATGCATATAAGGACCTATAAAATGTATCACTACAGGTAGGGAGGACTCTATATAACAACGTGGATTATTGGATCCAATCTGCAGTTGTTAAGCACTAATTCTGCACAAGGCACTACGTTTGAGACTTTACCCCCGAGATGGGGTATAGAATTATGAAAAGTGTTGATTCAAGAGTCCAACTCCCGGGTTCCTGTTACAGGTCTGCATCTTGCTAGCTTTGTGCCTTAACTCCTCTGGCCCTCAGTGTCCTATATAGGAAGTTGGGGGTAATAACAGGCCCCATCTTATAGATTTGATGTGGGACTTGAAGGACTATTTAATTTAAAGCTCTTAAAACAGTATCTGGCACATCATAATAATGAAGTGTTGTTATCATTATTATCGTCATGGTTATTATTACTAATAGTAATGGCAATAGTACTATGTTACTTGACTTGAATACGGAAGTAACATTAGACCCTCCCTTCACACATAAAAGGAATTGTAGACTGAGAGGATGATGAAAGGAAAGGGGGGAAAAAATCAAAAGGAGACAAACAATTGAAAGCACCCAGGACACTTATTTGGGGCAATTGGAAGGAGACCATTTTTCAAGGAGATTTACGCATTTAGTCAGTATACCAAATAAATTCTTGGATCAATACATCAAGAAATAACTTTGTAAAGCAGAAGCCTAGGATTCTTTGGGTCTCTGTAGGACTTCCCTCCCAAGGTAATAATGCCTTTCTTGGTGTTCAAGTATGAAATATCCACCAAGTTACACACTCCCCACTCTTCTGCAGCCACAGGGCCGGGGAGATGCAGGAGGTTAGCTTAATGCCACCGTTGTTCAATTGCTGAGCGAGATGATAATTAGTAATAATTACCACACTTCAAAGAAATAAAAAATAGTACAGTGTGCTCTCTTGATTGTATTAAGTAGGCATGGCCTCTGGTCTGAGCTCAAGCAAGAACTACAGCCACAGAAATAAGTTGAAAAGCTAAAAAGAATGCTGATTTGTCTGTGGCTTTTGCTGTTACCTTCTCCTTTGGACTCATTCTCCTCTATACAATGAATTCAATCAAAAGTTACAGTGAAAAATGGGGGGATGCAAAAATACTATTTTGGACATAAAGGGAAAACAAAGAAAATTGACTTTTTCTAGAAGATAGGGAAGCACATGTTTTTTAGGAGGAAGAACATTTTTAAGTTGTGTCTACACTGACAGTCTATAAGGGTGCTAATTTAGTTGTTTTTGGTAACTGTTATCAAACAACAAAATTGGCAGGGTTTTTTCTCTCAAGTGCTCTATTTATTCCTTTTTTTATTTTGGTGTATGAGAAAAAAGGTCCAAGTGTCAAAACAATTGCTGGTTCAAAAAACTGATTCATTACCTGATTTTTTTGTGTGTGATAACATATCAAAAACAAAGAGTTAGTATATCCCAATTCAAGAGAAACCAAAAGGTGACTAATGATCTTCCCACATTCAGAATAAAGGGATTCGTTAATGAATCATTATTCTCTGTCTGGCTCAGACTCCCTAAAGTCGGGCCCATTTTTCTTTCTTATTTTCAGTTGGCTCTGTCTGCTAATTTTAACTTTTTGCTTTCTTTGGGGGTGGGAGTGGGTGCCGTAGTTTTCAAATAACCTTTCAATGACACAAAGGAAAAACTGGAGTTTGCAGTTTGGGGAAGCTAGAGCTTCAAATTAGCAACTGCATCTAACAGCAGCAGCTATGATTAGAAACAAACTCCTGCCAATGGCACCAACAAAAGAGAAAGAGATGCAGAGGCACATGCAAAGAAAGCCAAAGCCTCCTGCGGGAAGACGGGAGGGTCCTGACGGTGCTGGAGAAAATGAACTTATGATACCATGACTTTAAAAAATGGGGAATAATATTTATTATATTTATACCGTACAAATGCAACTGCCAGTAGGATTGGGGACTGTACAAGATTGCTTTATGACATAATGGTAATGCTTGATTTAATACATGAATATCACAGGGTCTTCTACTGGGAGTTCGTTAGGCAGGTCACCATATTTTGGGACATATATTGGGATAAATCGCTTACACTGACTGGTAGAAAATACATGCCATTTTCCTTTTGCTTTTTTGAACAATCTTTTAATTCTGATAATAAAAGTCAGGCATTTGAAGAAAATCTAGAGCTTACAGAAAAGAATAAGAAACCAAATATAATCTCACTATCCAGAAATAACCTTTGTTGATATTTCACGTTTTTGTCTTGCACTTGTATGTCTGCATGTATATGATTAATATGATAATGTAGAAAAACATTTTGATTACTTTTAAAACTATATATTTTTTTAAAAAAATATTTAAAGTGTAATTGATTTACAATGTTGTATTAGTTTCTGGTGTACAGCAAAGTGATTCAGTTATATTCTTTTTCATATTCTTTTCCATTACGGTTTTTTACAGGATATTGAATATAGTTCCCTGTGCTATACAGTAGGACCTTGCTGTTTATCTATTTTATATGTAGTAGTAAAACTATATTTTAATATACAGAAGTAATAGATGCTTATTGTAGGAAATTCAGAAAATGTGGAGGAAATTTCAAAAAAGAAAAATCAGTCATAATTCTACTATCCATATCCTTGGGTATGTGGATCCAGATTGCTTTTTTCTTTATACATATAGGTTAATATTTTACCTACTCATTTTAGTCAACAATACATCATCATGTACATCTTATCAAATCTCTATAACATGCTTTATAATGGCTGAATAACATTCCACTGAAAGTACCATTGCTTAGGCAACATATTTTAGGATATTTGAGTTATATAAATGGCCATTTTCTAACGCTTTTTCAATAATAGGTTTTTGGTTTGGTTTTGTAGATTGAGGGCTGTATGTGTACTTGGGAGTAGAGTGTGATAGGAATACCTAACTACTCTGCAACTAGAGACCCAGGAGATGCACTATGGTGCTTGCATCTTAGTGTCAACAATACTAAAGCTGCAGAGCTGCCACTGACTGAATTATTAACAGGAGAACTTACCAAAAGAAGCCCAATAAGATGGCAGAGTTTTGATCCTGAGTAGCCAAATTTGGCCCAAACAGAAAGGTCTGTATTAGCCCCAGCATTTTTATTTACCAAGTTACCAAAGATAATACGAGGGATCCTTGGCATTTTATAACCAAACGTCATTTCACAATGTCCATATGCAAACTCATACTAATTGTTGGAATTAATCACTCTTTACAGCAACTATATGAAATAGCTTTCTGTTTCCGAGTTCTGTAAATGGAAAAAAATAAAGAGATATAAGAAAATATGACTTTCATAAAACAACAGAGGAAATCACGAGGAAAACGAAGTACAAATCCTTACTTTTTTCCTTGCTTCCGCATTTAGAAAAGAATTAAAATTAGATCAGGAAACCTATGTTAAGAATCTTTTCTTGAATAAGACCTGTTCATTCCTCATATAGATCTGAAGCTACCCACCCTTAGAGAGAAGTTTATGCTTTTCAAAAGCATCTAGATGGTCAGGGCTTCAAACTGAACAATTTATTTAATCGAGTCTATCCATACATGAGTTAGTTTGAACTGTATCATCAAACTGGTCATTAGTGATGATTAAATAAAACCCCAAAGAAACAGGATGTATGTGTGTTTATGTAAGTGTATAGTATACAATTTTTATATTTTATTGCATTTTTGATTAAGCCATTCAGTATTTTTGAATCAAGTAAACCAAAAATATTAGTTATATCTAACACTATTATCAAATGGTCATAAGTGTTGATTAGGTAGAGTCCCAGTGATGAAGACTGCTCCTAGCAAATATAGATATCTGCTATATGTGTACAGTAGAATTGCTTTTTCCATTTTAAGTGCACATATATCTTCATGTTTGAAAGAAAAATGCTGATCTATCTCTAATGTTGCTGCAGACTATCATCTCTCCTTTCCAAAAACCTGATGAACAGACAAACCCCAGGCTCTTCTCCATAGAAATCCCACTGAACAATATTGCTAATCCTGACCATTCCACTAAACCAAACAACTAGTAAATAAGTTTAGAAAAAAAAAAAAACCCTTTTTCTTTGATCAAAGTCATCGGTAAACTCAGTCAGAATAATTGAACTAGGATTCTCAAATAGGCAACCCTCGAAGACTCTTCAAAGGTTTACAGGACAGAAACAATTTCATTTTCAAAGCATACAGGGCTGTGTAAGAGAAAATGTAAAAATATCCTCACAACAACAGTGCTCAACTAAAAATAAGCAGTAGAGATTCAGCCATGTGGAAGAGTTTCTACCTTACAAATCCCTAAGGATTTTGAATAAGAAAGCTTAGACTAATAGCTGTGTGTGGTACAGTGGAAGAAAACAGCCCTTCAGGAAAACTGTGTGTTTGTGTTAGGATGTGTCCAGTCAAGTTATGCCCTTCCTCTCTCAGAGAAACAGAAATCTTGAGCTATGAAAAGAATAAAGAAAGCTAGATAAATGTCTGTGTGGTGCTGAAAATGTGAATTATTCTTTGTTCTTAATATACAGAGACAGGGTGCTGCTAACAGAGCATGGGCTTTGGAAGGAGATTAACTGGGTTTAAATCCCAGCCTATCAGTGTGCGACCTTGGGCTAGCAACTGAATTTCACCCTCCTTCCTTGTAAAATAGAGGTAATAATACCTGCCCACTTTTCAGGGCAGGATATAAGCGGTAAATTACCCACTGTGAGGGGCAAAAACAGCTTAGCATAGTACCAAGCACCTGCTGGATACCCAACAAATGTTAGTTTTGTTTCTTCCTCTTAAAAATACTTGGCGCTAAATACTAACACTTGGGTGTCTGTATAAAAGACACTTTAGGATTTTGGCATTTCTTAATTTTCAGTTTTATCACAAGTTCTAAGTGTTCCCTTAGTTTATCTATGTTTTCCTCATTGTTTTCCCTGTTTTATTTTACTTCATAGCTTTTATCATCACTTGATACCTATTTGCTTGTCTGTTTTCAACCTTTTGCCGTTAGAATACCAGCTATAAGAAAGCAGGAACTTTGTGCAATGCTGAATCTCCACCAGTGGGCCTTCAATAAATATTTGTTGAAATAAAGAATAAATGCCTTATAAATGTGTTTTATTTAAAGCTGTTTCCAGCATTTCTTGCTGAAATCGTTGGCAACAACACACCAGCTATTTGTAAATAAATATGTACACGAATAGATAGTATCATAATATATACTTTTACAGCTCCCCATAAGATAAATAGTACCCTGAATACAATCAACATTTAATCAATATTTGTCAAATGTGTTAATACGAGCTCCTTATTCAACCAATATATATGCATGAGTATATCTTCAGCTGGCAGAAGGGTATTGTTTCTTATTTTTGTGCAGACAAATGACTGCTTTGTGTGGAGATAAAATACCATAGTCATGTATCGCCGAGTAACATATATTCATAATTTACCATAATAAGTACTGGAGGAGTCTTGTAAAAAGCAATATTCTGGGATTGAGTTGTCATTCACACATGTACAAATAAATATAACATCATAAATGTTTAGGTGTGTTATGTGTGCATATGTGTATGTGCTTGTTAAGTGGATCCTGCCTGTCTATTTGTTGAATAATTCATTAATATATTCACATATGTGTATATAAAACAAGCTATAAAAATGCATTGACACAGTGGCATGGTACCATAAATGTTGGGATAAATGGTATATGCCAAATGTCACTGAATTGAGTTGTGAAAGAAGAAGAATGCTAAAGTTTGATTTAAAAAAAAGGCAAATTATGTGAGATGAGCTTAAAAGAAGCAAGGTTGTATACCATGTTTTTGTTTACCATCCTTTTAATATATGTATATTTTGCCACGGATGGGAGAGAGAAATGGAAAAGTCTTCCGAGGGTCTTTGGAGGGCAAGGAACACTAGAAACAGGGGGTGGAAAGTTCTGCTCGTAGAGAGCTTGCAGCCAACCTCCCGCCCGCACATCCTCCGCACTTCATCTCCTGCCAGGCAGGAACTAGAATCTTCTGCAGAGCACCATTACAGTATTAGGAAGTAACACAACCTCAAAGGAGAGAAGAAAGGCTCCATCTACCACCGACCAGGACTCTAAAATGCTCCCCTGCGAGGAAGACTGGGGCAGCATGAGTCAGAAGAAAAGACCTCCCCACCAAACTGTCATGTCTAAGAGAAGTTCTGAAGGCGTCTAGGAAAAACATTTCTGCCCCAAAAGGCTTTCATTCATTTTATTTTTTTTAAGTTAGTTCAAAGTTAGAGATAATGCAGCACATTTGTGTAATTCCATCCCTAATCTTGGCTCTGGACCAAGGCCTCTCCCATCTCTTGCGTACCTATCTCGGCGATTCTCAGGCTCCTCCCACATCAGGGGAAACTCAGGTATCTCTCGTGAAATGTGCTTGACAGGTTATTGAACATTGGCAGAGGATGGCACTATTGATAGAATCCAGACACACACACACACACACACAGATGCTTGAAAGCATCTTTCTCTATTCGCTCTGTCAGTTAGAATATTCTCCTTTATTGATTTATTTTTTTTTTAAATTGGGGTATAGTTGCTTTACAACGCTGTGTCAGTTTCCACTGTACAACGAAGCAAATCATCTATGTGTCTACATATATCCCCTCCCTCTCGGATCCTCCTCCCACCCATCTAGGTCATCACAGAGCACCGAGCTGAGCTCCCTGTGCTACACAGCAGCTTCCCACTACCTATCTGTTTTACACATGGTAGTGTATATATGCCAATCCTTAAAAAAAAAAAGAATATTCTCCTATAACTCCCAGCCCACATCACCATATTTATCCAGACCCCTTTATTCCCCTCAGGAACAGTCTGGGATCTTCCAAACTGGCCTGTGACTTTCTCAGTAAGGTAACAGGAAAAAAACCCAATAAAATAATATTTAAAATCCTGCAGCACCACCTCCCGTACCCCCTGCCCCAGACACACACACACAAAGGCACACACGATTACTTGCTCCGCTTTACAATGGAACCCTGGCTGTTTCATGGGCCTTGGCTGGGGCTAAGGCCCAGTACATTTGAAACCTAGAAGCTGAAGGAAAAATAAAAGCTAGGTGTGCAAAGGAACCAGAAGGAATTGTTGCCTTGTCCTGAATCAGAGCTGGAGAATATTCCCTTCTGTGATTTCCTCTCCCCATCACAGGGCTATGAAAAGTCTCCCTGAAATGGGGAGACAGAAGAGGGGAAAGAAAAGGTGAAAGAAAAAGGGACAGTCATAAAAAGACTTATAATTTACTTTTGAAATAAATCAGCAAAGGGAAGCCCAATCTGCCATGCGCTCTGAGGGCCCTGGGATCCCACGCTGACTGATGCGCCGCTGCCCATTTTGATCTGCACCGAAATTAACAATCAGTCAGCCGCTTTATGAAATATTATCTTTGTTAGCTTTACCACTAACAAAAATACACTTCCAATTTTTCACATCCACACACTACATCTATTAAAGCAATCTGGGAAATTAGTTTGAGATAAACTGTACAGCAATTTTATTCATAGCTTCCCCGTATCTCACACTGTTAATCTGCATCACAGCTCACTAAATAGTGCCTAATGTTTATTGCATTTAACTGAATGTATACAATTCTGAGGGTACGCCAGGGACCGATTATCATAATTATACATGTTTCTATGGAAACCCACAAGTCTATCAGTTTTGATTCATTATATTGTTATACCTTCTAGCACTTTCTAATTATTAGGTGCCCATAAAAAGTCTCCGTCTTGCTGTTACTATAGAAATGAGCTATAGACAGGCCTCAATTGTTAACCCTTAAAGGACCAAAATATATAGACTCAGACAGCTGGTAGCTATTCACATAACTGATATAGGTAATAATTTCATCTATTACTTAAATTCATAATTGATTTTATGTAAATTTCTGAAAACATTTCACATGGATAACTCACGAATGATTATCTCAGATTTTATAAAACTGTCCTGACTTTGAGGTTCCCTATCCTATCAGACAGACCCCTTCAGGTCTGATAAAAGACACATGAGCACTAATGCAACCTGGAATTAGCATACACCAAAATCTGGAGTCTTTCAGGGCCTATTTCTTATTTCATAGTAAAGATGCATTTGCTGGTGTAAACTTAGAATTACATGCTAAGTGATAAAACAGATAACTCAGGGTATTACAGCAAAAACTCAGATGTACTGAGAGCCTTTAAATCAAACATCTAAAATGGCTTCAGAGCAATATGGCTATTTAGGTATAATTTAATATTGCTACTTAAATTGCAATTTGTAATTTAATATTTTCATTTTACTTTTTCTCCTATATTCACTAACAGAATCCTGTGAAAATTGAAAGGGACTGAGCAGTTTCATTGTCTCTCTAACCCTCCTGCTATTATAGTTTTCAATTAGAAGTGCCTTTTAATTTAGATCAGGAAAGCTCTCCTAAAGTGACAGCTCGCCCTTCACACTGCATATCTATTTATTTCGGAAGTCAACACGCCATTCAATAACCTGAGAACAGCCCTGATTGCTATGCTAATAGTATTCAGAAATATGTCGACACAGATCGAAGCAAGTAAACTAAGGCTAATTCATAAAGTGAATAATAAAAGGCAAAGGAAAGCCTTTCATACCTTCTACTACTACTACTTCAGCTGGAATCTTAAGCTTACAAATTTAATTTTTTTTCCTCCCTTAGGGAAATGAACACTATATGGTAACCAAACTGAAATTAGATTTTACCTAATATTACAGCCTTGCCTCTTTGACGCGGCTTGTTTTATTATATAAGGCTGCCATGGGAAGCACAGAGACAATGACCGGGTATGTTAATGTTTGCGTGATCTAGGAGATGCTTTCTTCAGCAGCCTCTTCAGCTCAAAGCTAAATGCATTTTGCTTTTTGAGGTAGGGGGAGGAGATGGAGAGCCATGAGAATTTTAAACGGATGCCCACATGAAAAACAACAGCACATGTGAGGGAACAATTGTCTTCTTATTCCACGCCCAAGCCACCAATGTCCATAGCAGTTCCCCGCCAATTAGGAATAAATCAGACTGTATAAAGAACAAAAGGTATGGACATTTGCGTGTTGACATTCAAACTCTTAAAAAACAGAGAAGCGATCACAGCCTTTTGTTCCCAACTCTTATAACGCCATTAGCCTCTGAGAAAAGTAGATTTACCACTACATAGAAAATTTAAAGTCAATTAAGAGTAAATTAAATCAGAGAGTTTAAAAACTCCATTCATCAGTATGTGCATATATTACTACTTACATGTACGTGGCCTGAAATTGATTATATTTAATTCACATTAAAATTCGTCTCCTCGCCATAACCAGTTATTGGTTATCCAGAATAATTAAAGTATGTCTGTGTATTTTTTTTACTTACCCATAGAAATTAAACTAACCTTCAATAATAAACATCTTATTTTTCATCTTGTTTATACTTTCATTCCCATGATTATTAGTTCCTCCACCTAATTCAATAGCCCCCTCCAAAAATCTAAAGAGCTTTTTCATACATTTTAAACCAAGCAAATACATACACTCATTGATAAAATGTAACAAAATGTATGTGTGCAGAAAATACATGAACATTTCTAGATGAGTCAAAGAACTATATGAGAAGAACAATGATACTAGGGCCAAGATTTCACACACTCGATTAATAAGCCTTAAATGTGACAATAAAAGCTTCTGAAAGCAAGCACAAACCGTTGTTTGTTTTTTGAGAATACCTTAAGATCACTGTTAAGTTAGTGAATCCTGGGGTAAGATGGGGGTCAGATACCGAGGCCAGGAGGGTGATTAGGCAACAAAAGCAGAGACAGTAAGTCGTTCAAGCAGCAAGCCTATTGCCACCTGGGATGTCATTTATTTCCTAGAGATAGAGTTGGGTAAAGTCCCTGCACGGTAAAACCATGAATTAATTATATTCTGCCCCTCCCAGTGAGCATAGAGTGCTCAAATTTTCTTTTGGGGGGATAAGGGGAAAGATGGCTTATCATTCACAGTTGGATGTTAAAATCCCAGAGGAGAAAGCCAATAAAAGCAGCTCCTAGTGACAAAAATCCAGGAGCTGTACCATCACTATCAATCAAACTGAAATGTTTTAGGATTCATATTTATTTTCACCACTTTGTCACTGAAGAAAATGTCTAGTCAACTAGAGAATGTATAAATTCTAGTTTTCTGATGCTTAAAAGAAAGGTGAAAAGACATTAGGGAGCTGTGATTTCCTTCAGTGGAGGGGATTCCTTTGGAGAAGGCAGGTCCACGGTGAGGGTGGCTGATAGACGCCACGGACACTGTTTCTAGCCCCCAGGGTCAGTCTCAGGGGGCCAGCATCAGCCAGGCCCCAGGCAGAGGCACCCAGCCAGGTTCCCCTCCTTGAGGTGTTCAGGATGAAGCAGGAAGATAATGTTATTTCTGTGGGGCTTAATCAGAGGCCCTTGGGCAGTGGCTCTTTTTCCAGTTTAATTACAAGAAATCAGAGAAGGAAATGGATGGCTTGCTCCCCAATTAGGAACTAGCCAGTAAGTGTAACAGAGTGAGACCAGATAAAACAAATTCTGATCCAGCTGAAGGAAGATGTTCTGGGGAGAAAATGTAGGAAGAGAAAGAAGCCAAGGAGAGACTCAGCTAAGCAGCCACCACAAGCAAATAGTGCTCACCTACACTGTTCCTTCCAATACCCTTCTTGGCCGTTTGTCTTCCATGTCCATTTAACATAGACACATGTGCCTCTCAGCTGTGGATTGCCACATCGCTAGGAGCACTAAGGATCTGGGCAGGAAGACTGGGCACCAAAAATCAAGCAATAAAGGAGCCACTCCCGCAGGAGATAAAATGTAATCACTACACAAGAGTATTACAATACTATCAACGTGTTTTAATGTGTTTATTTTTCTCAGGCCCAATGTGTTATTTCAGAAAATATTATATTGCTTACGCTTGAGGAACACAAAAAGTCAAATATTTTAGTTTCTCCTCTTTAAGCAAATAAAGAATATAGTTCTCACTTTCTCTTTCTCTGTGTCTCTCATGTTTCCTCTCTCCCTCTCTTTCTCCCGCTCTCTAGCGCTCTCTCTTTCACTCTTTTACTTTATCAGTGCATCAGCAAAACACTCATTATTATTCACTCTGGAAGACAGTCGTTTTAAGAGGCTAATCAGCAATGCTCGCGGTTTATGTTTAGTTTTTAATGTTACTTGGAAGTTTAAAAATGAAAAATCACCAGTATCAATGCATGTTTGTTTGAGTCTCACTGTCTGGCTGATAGAAACCGTTCCTTGGATGTTCCACCCATAGCATACATGGCACACACGTGTTCCCTACCAGCAAGTAGCTTACATTCTGTCCCAGAGGCAGGACACAATACTAAACAATTACATATACAAGGGGTTTGCTGCAAACCAGTGTGTCAGCCAGTATGTGCTCTGTGACTCAGGTAAGGATGGGGGGTTAGTGAGGGTTGGGACTACCAGGGACTTGAGCATGAGCTACAAGGAAGGGTAGGCTTAGCTCGTAGAAGGGAGATGCAGAAACGTATTTGACAAATATGGAAATTATAACCACCTAAAGGAAATGGACAGTTTGTTTAGATGGAGAAGAAGCAGGGAAACTAGAGGGTGCTGACTGATTGGTACAGGAGTTTGAGGATTATTGTATTGTAATAGAAAGTCATTAACAATACTTTTGAATAGAAGATGTAGCTTGTGTAACAGAAGAAAAGTTGGAAATCATGTGCCAGAAGACTAAAATGAGGAAAGATTTTGTCTATAAAGCCTGTTAGAGACTCTTATACAATACTTCTATAGACATGAGTTTTATACTAGAGTATTCCTGGGGAGAGGAAAAAGAAATGAGCATGATGAAAGAGAAGTAGGATGAACACATTATGGGCAGAGAGGAAGAGATAAGGCGTGAGTCCAAGCCACCAAGGCAAGTCACAAAGGGATGATGACATACTGGCAGAAATCAGTTTTGGGGGCAAGAGAATTTGCTTGACTGTTGACATATTGCTGGAAACTGTGCTGAAGTCCAGCAGGCAGCAGGACTAAAGATCAGAAAATTATCTTTAAAGAGAGGTCACTAATTTTCATTCTCACAGTCATGCACATGTTTTGCTTTGTGTTTTAAATGAGCCAGTAGGTAAATGAATATGAATAAGTAAAAAATGAACAGTACATGTGATATGATAGCTGATGTTGTAAGAAAGAATAAACTCTACAAGAAGACATGGAGGGGGGAAATTAAATAAATAAGAACTGAATCTTTTAATTTTCATCCAACTATGGACAAAGGAAGAAGTAAAATAAAGAAAGAAAGGGAAGAGAAGGAGTCGCAAAAATGAAGGGAAAATTTGCAGCAACATGGAAGGACTTGGAGGGCATATGCTAAGTTAAATAAGTCAGACAGAGAAAGACAAATCCTGTTGTTATCACTTAGATGTAGAATCTTAAAAAAATACAACAAAGTAGTGAATATACCAAAAAATGACGCAGACTCACAGATATAGAAAACAAACTAGTGGTTACCAGTGGGGAGAGGGAAGCAGGGAGGGGCAAGATAGGGGTAGGGAATTAAGAGACACAAACTATTATGTATAAAATAAGCTACAAGGACATACTGTACAACATGGGGAATATAGTCAATATTTTACAGTAACTACAAATAGAGTATAACCTTTTAAAATTGTGAATCACTATATTGTACACCTGTAACTTATATAATATTGTACGTTAACTATACTTTAATTTTTTTAAAAAGTGAAGGGAAGACAAAGACAAGAGGATGTCAAGAAGAGAGGAAAATAGAACAGTAGTCTAAGGTAGGTATCAAGGCTGAAAGAAGTTTTAGTGACGTTGAATTTGTGTGTGTGTGTGTGTGTAAAATAAGAGAAAACTAGACACATATAAAGGCACAAGAAGAGACACCAATGAAAAGGTTCAGGTTAAATGTTTCGTTCTTATAAGGACCGGTTGATGCTCTCAGGGGCGAAGGCAGAGGGGAGAAAATTTGGGAGAGTTCCAGGAGGACTTTAGACCTGGCAATGGTAGGGGTGGGGGGGAGGTTTCGTCTTCTGAAAAGGAAAGAAGAGAAAATAGGTGATGATCCAGAGATATTTTGAGGTTTGAAGAGATATGTGCACAAAGATATAAGTAGGAAAGAAGAAGGAATACATGCCAGATGGTCTCAAACTAGGAACAAAATGGCTGGGTAAACCAGGCTTTAAAGAACCAACTGAATGAAGCCAAAAAGTAAAATTAATATTGAAGAGTTGAAGGGGCAAGGCCCTAGTATTGCTACTGTGACCAATAGTCACCAGGATTTTTACTGCTAAGTAAAACTTCCATCTGCAAATCTTGGAAGACTACCAGGTGTAACAGTGAGGCAAACAAAACTGTCAGCAAAAAAAAAGGAACTATCTTAAAACTCAGTTCAATTAAAAATGTATCTTGAGCATTGATTACATGCCAGGCACTGTATTAGGTAAGAGCAGGAAAATTTTAATGGAATTCTAGGACCTGGAAACTTGCAGAAAGTGAAAATAAAATTTGTGCTAGTTTCTTAAAACTCTAAAAATGAGCTTCCTCTAACCAGGATGACTCAAGATGACATGAAACTGGCCTCAGATGACCCCTCCATTCTTTTCCATATCAGCTTGTTGGGAGAACTCTGCATATCTAGCAAAAAAAAAAAAAAAATTTAACGGAGGATTAGGTAAACTAAGATACTACCAATAATAATGCTACTGTGCCACCAAAGCCAGAAAGAAATAGTATTCGTCCATTACTCACTAATTTCCCTCTCATCCATCCCAACGGCTGTAGGTTTTCTCATGACCTACAACAAAGCATGAAAAGATGCACACTGAAATGATGTACAAAGATGTAACAGACGTTAAATATTGAATGACCACTGTTTCAGGAACACTATCCATGTCATCTCATTTAATCTTTATATCTTTGCGAAGCAGGTATTATCATCCCCATTTTACAGGTGAGGAAATTAAAGCCAAGAGACAATAAGTAACTGCCCAAGGTGACTAAATCAGTAAGTGGACCATCACCAGTTGAAACATAGCTGCATCGTTTTCCAAAGTCTGTAATTTTCCCCCCTATCCTAGTGACACTCAATCTCGGTTGCATATCAGAATAAGGTGGAGAAATTTCAAAACATATCAATGCCTAAGCCTCATCACAGACCAATTAAGTCAGAATGTCTGTGGGTGTGGAACCGGCATCTGGGTGCTGAATGATCTGGGTGACTCTCGCGTGTGGTCACCGCTGGGAACCACGCTTCTACATCAAGCTGCCATCATTCAGTCATCTGTCATCCCTCTGTCTTTCTCTGACTTCCTCAGAGTCAGCCTACTTTTTTATTAGTGTTTACACTGGACAATAAGAGCAAATACTATGTCTTAGTGACCTTATATTTTCAAATTCCTGGTTTTCTCATCTGCAGTTGTCCCTTCTAGCTGAGACTTTATGATTCTATAATTAATATGGGTAACATGTCTTTTAAATTTTAATGAGTTATATTTATATCTGTTATACACATAATATGCGTTATTCTTAGAAAATTGTTTATCAAGTATTCACTATTTTTCAAGCACTATTCTAGGGTCTAGGGGTATGGTAAGGAAAGAAAACACAGGCTAATAAAGAGTCAGAATTTGAATTCAGCCATTTAATTATAGGTTTAGTCCTCTTTCTACTTCCTTATACACATATAGAGTATATTTATGTAGCTATCGTAAAATTATTAAGGGGGAAGCTAATATAATCCAAGGGTTGCCTATGCAAACATTACGTTTATTACAATATATTCTGTATATGACTCCATCCACTCCAAAACATTTTGTCCACTATGCTCTCTATTCTAATTCTTCTTTTACTATAAAGTCTGAAATTCCCACCACTCTTTAGAAATAGACATCAAATATAAAAATGATGATACTTCCGTAAGGGTTATTATCACCTGCCAGTTACAGAAGTCCTGATTAAGAAGAGTTTAAACCAATCAGTTCTTTACTACCAAGAAGTCTGAAGACAGGTGGCTATTAACATTGGTTCAGTGGCTCACAGATGGCAAAGCCAGTATCTCTGTAATTCTCATGAGCAGAGTGACAAGATGGTGAAAAGATGGATGCTGCAGTGCCATCATTCACATCTACACTAAAGGCAGGATAAGAGAAAAAGGGGCTTTCTGTGTCAGCTGTCTGTCCCTTCCATCAAGAAAGCAAAACATACCCTGAATCCCCAGCTCACTCCAACTCATATCTCTATAAACCTTGGTACATGATCATCCCTAGCTGCAAGGGAGACTTGGAAAGTCTGTTTTTTCTTGTCTCTTTAGTGATGACTTGAGAGACAACTTCTAGGCTCTAGTCACACATTATTTAGAAGCCATATTTAAAAGGTACTGCATTTGTGAGGGTATGTGAACCATAAGGAGCTCTAGCCTTTTCTCACCTGTTCATTCAAATTAACTTATCAAATACACTGAATGTTTTCTTGGAAAGCTCAGAGCTTCAAACCAAGGAAACCCGGAGTTTTTAGACAAGAAGAGGTCGAATGCCAATGATAGCTCTATACATCTGGAAACATCAAAAGGGACTAAGGATTTCAGCACCTGTGATGGGTGGTAGGGGAGGAGGCTGCTCATAAACACGGGAGATCCAAAGAAGGGGTCTGTGGAAAGGTCGTGGAAACATGGACACAGTTTGGATGAGAGTTGGTCCTCTCTCCATGTAAACTGATTCTAATACTGTAAAAGTCATTTCATTTTTAACAGCTTTATTGGGATATAATTTAAATACCATATAATTCACACATTTAAAATGTACATTTCAATGGTTTTTAGCATATTCACAGATATGTGCAAACATCACCACAGCCAAGTTTAGAACATTTTTATCATCTCAAAAGGAAGCCTGTAGTATCACCTGTCTATCCTTCATCCCCCACCCCTGTCTTAAGCAACCACTAATCTACTTTGTATCTCCATAGAGCTGCTTCTTCTGGATGTTTCATTTAAACAGAATCGTATAATATGTAGCCTTTTGTGACTGGCTTCTTTCACTTAGCACTAGGTTTTCAAGGTTCATTCGTGCTGTAAATGCATCAGTACCCTATTCCTTTTTATAGCTGAATAATATTCCATCCTATTATTTTTGTTTATCCATTCTTTAATTGATGGATGTTTAGGTTGTTTCCACCTTTAGGCTACTCTGAATAACGTTGCCACAAACATTACTGTACAAGTTTTTATGTGGATGTACATTTTCATTTCTCTTGGGAATATACCTGGGAGCAGAATTTCCAGATCTATATTAACCATTTAAGAAATTGCCGGAATGTTTTCTAAAGTGGCTGCATCATTTTGCATTTCCACAAGTAGTGATAAGTGTTCTGATTTCTATACATCCTTGCCAACACTGTTCTCTGACTTTTTTTATTCTAGCTCTTCTAGTTGGTGTGAAGTAATATCTCATTGCAGTTTTGATTTGCATTTTCCTGATTACTAATGCTGTTGAGCATCTTTTCATGTGCTTATTGGCCATTTTTATTTCGTCTCTGGAGAAATGTCTATTCAGGTCCGTTGCCCATTGTTAACTGGGTTGTCTTTTTTATTATTGAGTTGTAAGAGTTTTTAATATATTCTAGATACAAGCCTAATATTAGATAGATGATTAGTGGCTATTTGCTCCATTTTTTTGTTTTTTTCACTTTGTTAATAGTGGTTTTTGAAGCACAAATATTTTTAATTTAGATGTTGTCCAATTTATCTTGTTGTTGTTGCTCACGCTTTTAGTGTCATATCTAAGAATTCTCTGCCCAGTCCAAGGTCCTGAATATTTACTGCTATGTTTTATTCTAGAGTCTTATAGTTTTAGCTCTTACATTTGCGTTTTTGATCTATAGCCAATTGATCTTTGTGTATGGTGTGAGGTAAGGGTCCAACTTCATTCTCTTTCATGTGTCTAATCCATTTATTCAAAAGACTATTTTTTGTCTATTCAATGGTTTTGGCATCCTTGTTGAAAACCAGTTGACTATGGACACATAGGTTTACTTCTGGACTCTCAGTTCTATTCCATCAATATATATGTCTGTCCTTATACTAGTACCACACTGTCTTGATTACTGTTGCTTTGTTGTTAACTTTTGAAATTAGGAAGTGTGAGTCCTCCATTTTTGTTCTTTTTCAGGATTGTTCTGGCTATTTTGAATCTCGTACAATTCTATGTGAATTTTAGAATCTGCCAGTTGCTACAATGAAGCTAGCTGGAATTCTGACAGGGATTGCATTTTATCTGTAAGATCAGTTTGGGGAGCATGGCCATCTCATCAATAGTAAGTCTCCTGATGCATAAACTGGTTCTTACCTTGTCAAAGACATTTCTTACTGTCTCTGTGTTTGCCATTGTTCAGTCCCTTTTCACTTTATTGGTCATGTGTAAGCAGAGTATAATAAGGAAACAGAGAATCGAAGTATAGTGGTATGGACAAGGAACCATAATTAAGGAATAGAACATGGTTCCTGTGAATAAATCCAGGTAGAACAGTTTCCTGCAAGATCAATCTTTTGTGTTTGAAGGGAAATCCTAGAGGCATTCCATTCCAGCGCCTCATTTGGGGTCATCTCTTTCTTTCATATGCTGCAGCCCTGGGCTCCCTTTTTTTTCTTTCTTTTTTATTGCTGTGGCTGCCATGGCAACGGTTCACATGGGCTGGAAGAGGGAAGATGAGGCCTCTGTGGAGCCATCATTAGTGCTACTCTGGCCAGCAGGGGGTGCCAAGAAGAGCGGCCACTTGCACCTTCCGTTTGTAAGTGTTCACACCCACACCCAGGAAAGCAGAGGACCTGGAACGAACTGAGGGGTGATGTGTGTACTACTACAAAAGGAGATCTTGAACTCTCTGGAGAGGTTTTTAAAGATTTGTGATGATTTCACTAGGAATTCATATCAGAACACAATGTATGAGTGATTAAATAGATAGGAAAATTGAAACTTAAAAAATTTTCACTACAAAATATGACCTTTCCAGAAATCAGAGATCATCTTCTTATTTTTACTTCTTTTTGCTACACAGATTTAATTTTTACGTATCCTTCACTCAAAAGATTCCCACAGGTTAGCTTCTCTTTGTGCAGAGTGGTTAGACATCCTAAGGAATTAACAAATGTTTATTAAGTTGAATTCAAATGCCTGTTCTCTAGATGCTGAAGGAAATTCTGTTTCCATTCAGTATAGAGCAGTGAATTGATCACCCACCAGTGCTTTCCTAGAACCACAGAATGAAATTTCAAGAGGACACCTGGTCGTTATTTTACAATTCCATTTCATGTATGCATCAGAATATTGTACCCTCACACACGTAAGCAGGCAAGCAGCTATTCAATTAAAATGTGATGCCAAATACACTTTAAAAGAACTGTGGAGAACAAGGTAATGGCCTCCTATCACCCTCCCCAAAGTATTGTGTGGATAGTTATGGATTTATATTTTGGGGTTTATATTATGTGGAATAATTTGCACGTCTCTGACTTGTGAGCTTGAAATCTTCAGATCTTTGATGCCTATGGCTGGCAGTTTTTACCTTTGCAAATTCTTTGGTATGCAACCAGTGCTGCCTGATACCCAGAGTTGACTAAATATTTAGTAAATATTCATACAGTTACTCAGCGCATTAATTATTGAACAAGTTTCCACTCGACCATCCTTCTTTTTGCTACAGCTAATTCTCCGTTGCTCCACTGACATCTGTTCTGGGGAGAGGCAGAGAAATAGCCAGCTCAGCAACTTTTATTCCTTTCAAGGTTATGCGTTAAAGTGTGAGAAAGCAAGACACCCATGAAAGCTACATCACTGGTTTGGCTGGCTTAGAAGTTTAAACATATAGATGAAACTCCTAATGGGTTTGTGTGTTTTGCTTTTTGAACAAATTTATTTTTAAAGTAACTCTTTAATAATCTATTAACTGACAAAAAAGAAATTTTTTTTTTTTTGCAAAGCTAAAATTTTTTATTACAGAACACAAAATATTTTCCACTGAGTAACATTCATAATAATAATTATGAATTACAACAGAAGCCCTGTTCTTGATGAAAATATTCTAATTTTAATGGCTTATTAAAAACATTTATTTAGTTATTGAATATTCAATCTAGTTTATCTTATGGACCTTAGATATTTCTAAATAATGAAAGCCAATACGTTTATAACCACTTAAACTGAAATGTACAAATTCTGTTTTCAGTAGCTTTTTCTGTTTTTTTTTTGAATTTTTGAATTTTATTTTTTTTTATACAAAAGGCTCTTATTAGTTATCCATTTTATACGTATTAGTGTATATATGTCAATCCTTTAAATAGCTAAAAAAAATTATTTCCATAGAGACTTACCATAGTATATTCTCCTGTGCAGTATTTCCTTTTTTTCTATAGCAAACCCAGGCTAGCTTCTCTATTCCCATTTTACAGAGCAGGCAGATGAGGTTCTGAGCTACTCACCGATGTTTCCCAAATTCACACAACTGATAAGTGGCCAAATGGGCACTGGAACTTGTGTTCTGTTTTATGTAGTGTAGCATAGCTATGTATATTAAAGGGAAAAAATGGAAATATTTGCTACTGGGATCAATAGGTTTTTATTTTAGCAATGTTTTCATCATTCTCTGTATTCAGAATTGAAATTACATTATGCACAATTCTTCTCTTGTTTTTGATAGGCTATATCCAAAAGAAGTTACTGTTTCCATAAACCAGATCAGAAGAAATGGGGGAGAAGGCGGACCCGGGGATCTCTGTCCCCTCGTAGAGCAGCTGTGCTACGGCACTGGGATAGTCTGGGCCAGGATGAGCAGGTGTTCGGGGATCAAGTGATTGCATCATCACCGCCAATCAGTCATCCAAAAATTCGTAACTTTAGAGAAGACGGTAGAAATAAGATAGGTCGGCGGGGTGGGGGTGGGGGGGGGCGGGAGGGGCGGTGCAGAGGAGGAAACCGATTACTGTCAATATTCAACTGAGGCATAGTCTTAAATAACAGGATTCTCTTTTGGATCTTTAACATAGAATTTGCACTCCTCGGAAGAATATCATTTGCATTACAGAGTTTGATTTCTGCTTTCAGTTAGATCTAGGTAATTTATATCTCCTTCATAGAAGAACAGATCCCAAGCTACCATGCAAGCATCAGGCATCTCAGCATTTCTATATTCAAATCCAATGCAGAGTTCTCATTTCCACACCCTTTAATTGGGTCATCAAGATTTTTTTTTCCCATCAAACATTCTCAACAAGACATTATAATGTAATATTATATGCTACATCTCTTCACTTTTTCCCTAATAACATTATCATAATTTACCCATTTTGGCAGTCTACTTAAAATCTTAAAACTAGGAATTTAAACAATATTTTTGGGATCACAGTAAATAAAGATTTTGAAACAAAACACTTTAACATGCTTCTAAAGTATCCTTTTGTGAAGAAATGTTGAAAAACAAAAGATTTGCTCTACATGTGATAATTAATATCTATTATAAATAGGTCAGGATTTCAAGGTTACTGACCAACCATTAATTACTAGTGTATTGTTTCAAATAAATAATAATACAGATTATTTACAACATTATCAGCAGACGTGTTCATGTTGTAAAACACGGATAGTATATTTAATTAGTTGTAAGTAATACAAATGCTTGACATAAACTCTTGAGACTTCAGATGTGGAGATGGTTTGTGAAAAGCTTTGAAATCCACTGGCACACGCCATTCTTTCATTCCAGACAAATATGTGGACGAATCAGCAGGAGTCCGTTCTGGCTTCCAGAGAGTGCCCTGGAGCTGTCCACAGGAAGGTGCTGGAAAAGGCAGCCGCAGATGGTCCAGGTACACAATTATTTCAGCCTGAAATGCAGCAGAATGATCAGACTCGTGTTAGGGTATTGCTACAACGTACATGACCTGGAAACGGCTTCGTGAAGGTTTTCAGGGCCACCTTCAATCTCCTTTGATAATTATAAAGAAAAGATTTTTTTTTCCACAAGAAATAGGGAGACGATTCACATAAGACAAGGAATCATCTATTTAGTCTCAGAGATTTAAATGACATTCCTAATAGGTACCTGGCTGAATTGCTAAATAACTGGCATTTTATTCCAGAATATTTAAGTTCTTTATTGAAGAATGTTAAGTTCAGACTCTCTGGATGTTCCTAGTATTTCCAAATGCATATCGGCAAATCAAACATCATTTAAAAAATCAGCTATTTACCTCCAACAGAGTTGCCCTCCTAGCACACTGAAAAGAAAGGGGACAAAAGGATTTGTAGTTTTAGCAATATACAAGGACTGACTTTCAGATCCGTGGTAAAGGTCAGGTGTAATATTCAAAAACAAATTAAAAGGCAGCCATTCTATTGGACTCAGAAGATTCCAGCAAGCATTGGGTACCCATGGGCATTGGCTCAAAATGTGTTTATTGTGATCACACCCCAGATGATGCTGCAAGCACTATTAAGGACCCTATTCACCACCATCCTTCTTGCATTATGTATGCAGTTATTGTTTTGCATTATGCACTATCTAAAATGATACAAAAACATTTTGCTGAAAAATAAACCACTGGTTTTATGCTTAACACCAGGATTACAAAATGTGATGTCATGAATTATTCATATCTTTCGATTTAATGTAATCATTTTCTCCCCAGCGCTAAGCCTCTGTGAATGGTGTCCTATGCAGCCACTGTTTTGAAGAACTTAATACGAGGGGGAGAAACACCTGGCATTAACTGACAGTGAATTAGGCTCATTGTCACTTTGGAAAAAAAATTGCGGTTTAATCTTTGATCTTCTGTACATCCTAATTCCAAGGAGCATTTATCAGCACTACCAAATAAACCAACCTTAGGAATTTATGGAAATATTGACCTCGACGTTTAGACACAGACGTATATAAAAGTGCACATACACATTTGAAATTTGAACTATAGAATGGAATCCATCTTTGTTTCTTTCAAAGCAATAGTGGGATCTATTTTGAATGTGTTTACACTAATAGCAAATAGATTTTGATACACATTTATAATTTATTTAGATCAAATCTTTCAGAGAAGAACTGACCTTAGGACAAAGCATGTTGAGAAAGATAAATACATCAATGCAACTTAGCCTGCAGATTAAAGTAATTTATCTTCAAGGCAGCCCCCCCTCAAAAAACAAAAATCAAAACCGAGAGAAAAGAATGCTTCTGAATGTTTGAAACTCTTTAGAGAAAGTACAAGCATTGGCTTAAAACTGGTAGAAGAAACTTTTAAAAATCAGAATCTCCTTCTGGTGGCCTATCTTTGACTTTGAATCCATGTTTAATGAGAAAAGTTATACCAGAATGTTTCTATTACTCTTAAATTAGAAGATGCTTCGTTCTGGGATTGAATATATGACTATGTTATTAGTGAGAAGAGCAGAAATCCAGCCAACCTGATTCCTAATCCCAGCCCCTTTCAAAGTCCAGCTCCCGGGCATCTCAAAGTGGTGCTCTCACCTACCCTACCACCCACAGGATGGGGCAGGGAGACCCAAATGATGTAATGAGAAGTAAAACACATCCAAAACTCTGAAGTGATCCACAGATATGAGGCGTTATTACTTAAAACCAAAAATGTCTGTAACCCGTACATGTTTGTAATCTACAGAAGTGTTGGAATGGATACGGATACTTACAGGTATCAGTAAGAAAGTAAGAAAGGTTTTTTAAAAAAAAAAGGAATTGACTTAACAAAAAGAAAAGAACAACATGCATAGCAATTTAAAAATTAAATGGTACCCAAATCTATATGGAATAACTCACCCAGATAATTAGGAAAAGGAAGGAAAGTTTGTACCTAGTGTCAGGCAAGATCACAATCACATTTCCAGAACAATTTTTATCTCTCGTGGCACCTAGTATAGCATCTTGCACATAGCTGGGACTCAGCCAGTGTGGCCTGATTGAAAATGAAGATAGCTACCATGGTCAACCAGTAATTGAACGTTCAGTTTTTATAAGGTCAGTGTAAAATCTGTCAACTGCTCCTCTGTGATAACAAACGCCTGAAAAACTTGTAACTTGGGCTTTACCAAATAATAATTGACAGTGTTCACTGCTTTTCAAAACAGCAATGGGGTATTTTAAGAGGTGCCGGGGCGGGGGGCTGGGGAGTAGCAAGAGAGGCAGAGCAGTGGATGGAAAGTATTCCTTAAACTAATGGCTTCTTTGATTTGTTTCTATAACATACACTCTTTTCTACTTAATAGGTAAAGGAAAATTTCTCTTTCCCCTAAATAAAAATTATTAGGCACTTTGTCTATCAATCTTAGAAGCAGGCTTCAACTAGTCTCATTAACATTGTGAACTGGGCCAGAAGAAACCGTGCCATGTTATAAGAGCAGCCTTCCTTTCATTTCAAGAGCACCTTGACCTTCTCCAGCATCCTGTGCTCCTATCATGGTTCTCATTGCTTCCCAGGGCGGCTGTCTGGTCTCCCGAGGGTCCATCGGTACAGGGTGATCCCCAGAGACAGTCTGCACAGGAAGCCTTTAGGGTCAGCTTTTCATTTGCTCACTTACACATTCACGGTTTTAAAACATTATCATGGCTCCAAATCCAAAAAATGTTTGTGCTTTAAAAAAAAAAAAAAATCTGGAGAACTGAGAACCAGAGCTGGTGCTTTAAGCCTCTCCGTGAAGCTACAGCCTAATTACTGCCTGCTGCGTGGCGCAGTTAAACACAATCAGTCAGAAAGCCTTAAAGATACAATATCCCTTTTCACAAACTGTCTGCTTGTCAATTCCAAGTCACCCCCCTGCTTTAAATCAACCAACCACAGAGCTGTTATGAACAGCAACTGATTTTCCATGCGGTGCTGCAAAACAAAATCACACTGTATCCTATTTTTAATGGCCACAGTTTTTCAACTACATAACAAGAGTTAGTTGGCACTGCTGAGCTGAACGGTATCAAAAAAATGGGTTCAAGTAGAAATAGCATGGAACCCTTGAAGTGAACAAGTACAGACCCAATTACAAGCGCATTGTGATGCTCAGTACCAATTACATCCAAATAACAGTGGAGCAAATTCCCCCTTAACAGTTACATTGTAGACATCAACTTCTTTTATTTTTGTTCCTCTAGGTTACAGCTTGATACTTGAAAGGAAAGAAAAAGGCTGAATCATAAATATTATTTTATTAATACATGGTCTATTTATGCACAAAGGCCTTTCTATGATGTCAGCTTAGAGACACGCTACCTTGGTCACCACCGAGAGAAGTGCTCTGCTTCTTTCTTGTAGAGTTCGTGGTCTGTCAGGAATTTCACTTGGGAGAATCAGATTTTCTTCCTTGTGTATTGCTCATTAGAAATTATCTTCCCTCAAACAATACTGTTCTCAATTATTTGAGCCTTAGAGATATAAACAGACACTACCAGGAAATTTTTTTTTTCCTTTTTAAAGGAAACCTAGCCCCATCTCCAAAGTAGTGGGTAAAATTAGGCATTCCATGAATTAAGGAAGCTGCCACTCGGGCCCCTGGGGGTTGATACATGGCAGGTGCCTTAATAGCTAGAAAGAAAAAAGAAAGAAAGGGAAATAGAAAAACAAATGAGGCTGAATGGGAGTTGAAGAGATGGAAAAGAAGGTGCAAACCCCAAATAGGTCCTTAAAACCCAGAGACAAGGTATGAGAAAAGGAGAAGCAAGGGAGACCAGATTAAACCAAGCAAACCAAGGAAATGTAGCTCTAGCGTATGTGTGGTGTTTTGTGGACTATCAGAGAGTCAGAGAAACGAGGTCCCTTCAATGTCATCCCGTCTGCACACTGGGCCACATACTACCCCAGTGGTCACCCTTACTCTGCTGGAATGTTCTGCTACAGCAGCCAGCGTTGACTTATTCCTTGGGTATTAACTTCACTTCCAATTTCTTCCAGGCCAGTATGGACTCTAGAGTCGTCTGTAACAGCAGAACACCGGCTGCATCTTTCCAAGGCTGGCCACTCAGGCTTGAGGAAGGTAGCAAGAGAAATTAATGATGTCTCCAAGGCTTCAACAACATGCTTCAGAGGATAGGAGCACAGTTGTAAGCAAATAGATCCTTCTTTATTTGCCCCTTTGCTCTGCCCATTTTCTCTTTATTCGGAACCATGAGATAGAGCATGTGGTCCAAAATTTCCCACCAGCTTGCTATCCTTTGCTCTTTCCTCTTTTCCCATTCAGTGTGAGCTTCATCCTGAAACAGCAAAACAGAATATGCACTTCGGGGTGTAAGATAAAATGTAAGTTCTTTAAAAGTTTTCATTCAGAATAAAAGATAAACAAGAGACATGCCACTGATACCAAAACAAGTGTTAGAAAGCTACCAACCATCTCACTTTAGAGACGAGGAAACTGAGGCCTCGGATGACCATGAACTCTATGGCACATTTGTCGTCAGCAAGCAGGGGTGTCAACAGCAGTGACACCTGGCATTGATTCCAAGACTCGTGGTAGCAGGGGGAATGCTATTTATTGTACATAGTGACTCACAAATCTAGGTTATGTGAACTATAAAAAGCCTGACTCAGAACTCCAGAGAGCAAGGAGGTAATACTACTTGAAATATAGGCCATAGATTGCGGTACGAGGATGTTTGTTGGATTATTTTTCAAGGCAACGTGATCCAGGCAGCACTGAATACAGTCATATGTCCACTAATGAATAGGTGTCAGGAACTTTATGACATTAACCAAAATAACTTGTGATGACAATCAGCATATATACTTCAGGGCATTTCTGGTGAGAGGGAGGAAGAATCGGGGTATGGCTGAGGTGGAGGCTGTGAGGAGATGAACCTGTGATGGAAATGGGTCTGGGGGTGGCCAGAGAGAGCAGGGGAATCCAAGACCCCAGACCCACCAGCAATCCAGGACCGAGTCTCTGTCAATCTCTGCTATCTCTTTGTCCCTCTGGAAAGTCAGGGAGAAAAGATATAAACGTTTCCATGCCCAACTTCAACATCTCCCCCAAAGTGTTAAAGCAAGTCTACCTTCAGGACATTTGAATGATTTCAACCCTTCCTGCCTTGCCTCCGATTTCCCCAACCTTTGTCAATAACTGACGTTCCTTTAGACACTGAGAGCTAAAATGACCTAAAATGCAAATACTTGGATGAGGTAATGTTTAATCAGTGAAATAAAAAATAGAACCAATCCATCAGAAGGCAAAGCCTGACTTGTGATCTTTTCCTGTTTTGATGGAGGAGAGAGTCTGTAAACAGTAGGAGGATACTGGTTACCTCACGTACTGGGGAGAAGAAATCAGTTTTAAAAGAGAGAGAGCTGAAGACACAGAAAGAACATTTCAACGACAGCCAACACAGCAGGGGTGTGGAAGGAGGCTTAGTATCAAGTGTATTTTAATCTGCAGCTAGGAAAATGGAGTTTTATCCTCAAATGATTTAGGGAGATTTTTGTGGGGCTGTTTTGGAGATGTTATGGGGATTTTTATTGTTTGCTGCTTCTGTCGTTTTTAACATCACTTGCTTCCTATAAAGAGAAATTTTTCCTTCAGGGGATTCTATCCCTGTAACTATATTGACTTAATTCTGAAGCACCAATGCAATTAAAAGATGGTTCTAATTAATAGGCAATAGAATGGTTGTATGTGAAAGATTTAAGCAGTTTATGCTTGGTGCACTAAACGAATCTGAATAAAGTCACAAAAGGCATCGGAGCTCCATTAGAATTTATCAGCTGAGATGCTTGGAATATCTTTCACACTGGGTAGTCACACTGCTCCCTGCATTTGGGATTGGACTGAGAGGAAAAATAAGGTCGACATATTTTTCTGTACCGGTGGCAGTAAAACGGCTTCTCATTTCAGCTGAGAAGTGCCAACCACCAGAGCAAAAGTACCTTTACTGCAGGAATGCTACTTCTGACCCGCCAAAGAGAAACCTGATAGCATCACTGTGCGTGCTTTTCTAACAGGCAGCTAGACTGAGTGGGTCAGGCTCTGGGCTTTGGGGTCAGACTGCCTGCTTTCCAATCTGGCTCTGGCCACTGACGAGATGTAGAAGCCTGGGTGGGTAACTTGCTCTCTCTGCTTCAATGTCCTCATATGCAGAATAGGATAAGAACAACCTTTCTTCTTAGGGCGGTTGTGAATCACGTAAGTTAATTGACATAAAGGACCCGCAATGACGTCTTACAGTACCGTGAGCACTTGATGAATTTTGCATTATTATTATCTAAGTCTGTCGTCACAAATCTGTGACGGTCTTGTAAAGAAGCTGCATGACTAAGCATGTTCCATATTTCATATGATTATACTTTGTCCTGTGGATCTTATAATGCGTGGTCAGGTATGAAGGGAAAGAGGTTCTAAACTCTTATCTCCTAAATAAAGAAAGTTCCCCAATGGAATGCTGTACAAAGCATTACAATTCCACTTTCTCTTCGGTTAGTGCCCATGATTTCTGAGCACTTGAAAAAAGATGACCTCTGGTTACCCACAGAGGCTAAACACAGTAAATCTTAGATACTGTGTCATGATCACTTATTTACTTCTAAAAATAACATCCTTGATATTCTTACTCCTGTGTGCAGTCTGTATTTAAAATAGCAAGAAAAAATATTATTTAGAAATGGAAGCATTTAATCCCCTACCTACCAGAGGCCATCTTAGAAAAGTAAAAATGGTACAGAGAATTTTGGTCTTTACATAGGTCTAAGATGAGAAGGTATAAAGTAAGGAGGTAAGAGGGCACCAATGGTAATTTTGCCAGTCTTGGGGCTGCGCAGCTTCTGAACCCTCTGCCTATGTTTCGAGAAGTCTCCCCTTATTTGGTGCACTTGTGCCATTTTCGCAGCCATTGTACTGACATGAGTCCTAGGCATTACCAAGAGCCTGAATAGGACGGGTTAGACAGCGGCTCTGCAGCAACCAGACAGTGGCTGCTGTCATTCCAGGGGCAGCTCCAGGCTCCAAGTCCTGTGGGGTAGGAAGTAAAGCTCGGGGGTACAGTCCTCGGTGGCAGTGGTCTCTCCACCGGAAGCCAATTGAAATGTCACCTTGGGCTCCATTCCTGGCTGCTTAAGCTCTGAGGCTAGTTCTCTGGCCCTGGTGGAGATTTTGTAAGCTCCCCAATTATCTTTTTAGTAAATTTCTTTCCACCATACATCAGCCACGGTAAGTTTCTGTTGCTTACAGCTAGGAACTCTGGTGGACTGATAAAGTGGCCAGCGGGGTTTTTTGAGCCAAACAGTCTCATAAATCTTGAAAAGTATGAATTGAAGTGAAATAACCTAAGCAGCTTTCCCTGGACTCTTCTTGATCAGGGCACACTGGAAATCGCACTACTTTCTGAGTGCCAGGTATCAGGAAAGATATTGTCAAACTAGAACTTGATCCCAGTAGGGCAAAGCTAGGATAACAGTGTGGGAAAACTTATCAGTTAAGGAAGGTTCTGAGGCTATTTCTCCAGATTGCTGATTCCAGGCTGGAATAACACAGACCAACTGCAAGCTCCCTTTCCTTCAGTAATCCAACATGATCCTTACGAAAGGGCTACCTTTCCTAGAGTAAATGTCCTCAGGGATTTCAGCATGGGGTAGCAGGTGAGATTAGGTTACATCTGAGATCCCTTCCCAACACAAGATGCTATTCAAGCTTGGGTGACCTAAGGTGCAAACTATTGTCTGACGTCCACTAGCAATAACTTTTCATCTTCAGTACCACCATCTAATATGAAGGAGAGAGAATATTTGACATCACAGGTAAAATATCATGTGTGTTCACCAATTTTTCTCACCTAAGTTTTCAAAATGGACTACATTCAACACCTAGTAGGAACTCAATCAATGCTGCTCTGAATTGAACTGAATTATGTCCACAGCTCCATCCAGCCAGAACATTTTTTCCAATTTTTCAGTTGATCATCCTTACTGGTTCCCTGACTCTGTGTTCACCTTCTCCCTGACCCTAAATTCATTGGCATTGCTGAAATCACTGTGTCTTCATGGTCTATCCCCTACAGACAAGCACATCTCAGCTTCAGCCTGACCCTGATCACCAACTTTCTTTACCAACTTTTTTTTCTTCCATTTTGCCCATCTAGTCCAAAAACCCACTAGTCTCCCTCTGCCCAAGTTCCTTTCTCAGAGTAGAGGCTCAGAAAATATCTATTGTAAAAGAATAATTCACTATCTCATAATGACTTTTTTTAACACTCATTGGCTTAAAAAAAAGTTTATCATTTTCTGATATTTCCTGATGTTAATGAGCACATATTTTAAACTCTTCTTGAAAAGAAAAAAAAAAAACTGATTTAAGATCTTTCAAACATCACTTACATTTGTACTTATTTTTATTTGGGGTCAAAGAACATGCCTAGAAATAAGACTTAAAAGGCTATCTGTGGTAAACGTTCTATAAACTTTGAAAATGATGGCTCATTTTCAACGCTATCGTTCATAGCTTATCATATTCCTAAAATTATGTGATATAACAGTGAGAATTAGCATTGCTCTAGGCAAAGCTTGCAAATAAATGCCTCTTTTCATAACACTAAATAAATGTGGAAGACTCTGCCCTCTTTATTTAACAAACCAGGGCCACTTTGACCTTACATGAAAAGGTACTGGTATTACGCGATTAAGTAGGGACTTTCCCAATTTGCACTTGAACATTGGAAGTACTAGTTAAGTGAGGTATAAGTCTCTCATTTTAAACATTCCATCACAAAATTTAGGTAAAGCTGCCTCAATTCTCCTCACAACTGCCCAGCAAGTAGCCTTTAAAAATTTTAGCCACTAAAAAAAGCATTTCTATTAATTTTTATCTTTCTTCCTTCAAATATTAATGAATAGTTCCAGTGATAATTAGCAATTTTCCCTAATTACAGAAAATTGGCACTTCACAAATAGCAAACTCTGATATCTACTATTGTGCCAGTTTTCCTATTAATTTGGAAATTCAGCAATTATCACCAGAACTATGTAGGTTAAAGTGTGTCGGATTCTGGATAAACAACTTAAAATACCCAGCAATACAAGGTTCAGTGTCAAGGAAAGTTCAATATCGACATTTAAAGAAAAAAAAAATATTAGTGACCACCCCTACTATTACAGCTCTGTGGGAAGGCTTTCCAAGTTAGTTTTCTTTCAGCCCAGCCCCTCAGATGACATCAGTGGCAGAACCTGGACAGCTTGCCTCATTGCCAGTTGGAAGAAAACAGCAACAAAAATGTAAATTCTCAAATTGGAAAGCAGCATATACAAAAGTGCTGTATCAGGTCTCAAATGGACATTGTTATTAATTTTCTTTTCTGGAAACAGAAATTCTCCAAGACCTTTGTTGGGTGAGAAATAACTAACACACTCATGCACTTAATTCCTAACATGTAAATATTTTTACGGAATGCAAACCAATCTTTATATGAACTGTGTTCTTGAGGTTCACCTTGCTGTTAAGAAGTCAGGTGTTGGAGAAGTGCAGTATATCTTAGTTCACTTTGGAATAGCTTGTTTCATGCTGGCCTCTCACGAGCCCCTAATTAACTCTGGTTAACACTAGGAGTCAGCAGATCGACTCTTACTTTTTCATCTTAATGTGTGTCAGGATTACTCTCAGCACAATGTCACTTAGTTTTATCTAGAACAGATCCTCATAAGTTCAACAGCTGAAAGCAAATGCTTGACTAGGCTTCCCAGCTTTCAGCAGTCTTTCCTGAACTCAGCAATTCTGAGACCAAAATTTAGGCTGCATTTGCATGTCATAAAAATAACTGGTTTTTCTGAAATGTGGAAAATTCAGTCAACTGAATCAATCCACAGGAAGCCAAATCAGTTTGACAGATATTTTTTCATTAAATTGATAGTGTTATATGTGTTACTCAACCTCCTCAAAAAGGGAAAACAAGGTCAGGCAACAAGGGTGGTCAGATTTCTGTTAACGTGATAAATAAAACTACGGTTTCCAATAATGCCATTCAGAAATTAAGAACATATTAAAAATCAAACTATGACTATGTTGAAAAACATCGCAATTGATTTTCCACCTTCAGGGAGGGAAGACAAGAGAGGAAATGGACTAAAATTCCAATAAAAAAGATTTAACACACATTACTATATATAAGATAGATAACCAACAAGGACCTATGTATAGCACAGGGAACCCTACTCAATATCCCGTGATAACCTATATGAGAAAAGAATCTAAAAAAGAATGAATATATGTGTACGTGTAACTGAATCACTTTGCTGTGATTGAAACTAACACAACGTTGTAAATCAACTATACTCTAATAAAGTTAAAATAGAGAAAAAAGAGACTGAAGTCAAACCAAAACAAAATCTTCCAGTCTTCGGGGGTTAGGAAATGAGGAAATGTATTAGAGAGGGTGAGATAATAGAAGACGTTCTTTCCTGGGATATTGTTTCCAGTCCGCCAGAATTTCGACGTGAGGCAGATTACTTCCTGTATCACACCCTATGAAGAAAAGGAAATCACAGTGGTTCTGCGTTTTCCCTCAGGCCAAGTCCAAACCTTGACACCCCATAACCCATTCAACCCTGCCTCCTGCAGTTCCTGGTGCCCCTTCCACTCTTCCTCCCCACTCCACCGCCCCCAGACATCATAGCTATTCCTATTCATTGTGCCTTTGGCCAAGACAGCCCCCTCCCCTTTACTCTACTTAGGCAAATGCTGCCATGCTTTCAATCTGTCAGCTAAAATTGTGCAGAATATATCAAGTAATGCTTCCTTCAGTGGGACAGTCCAGTTGACCATATTTCCTCTATTTATCTGAGTCCTACCTGAATCCGTTTAAATCCCACCTCTTCCTTGAAACTTTTCCTAAAAACTGCAGGTAATGATGGCCTCTCCTCACTGCGAGTCTTATAATACCACAGGCATTGTACTAGATACTTACTTTGACACATGAATTTTGTGTTAAAACTTTATTAGTTCACTAACTAGTCCCATTTTCTAATTATTTTTAGGACATGAGACATGTGTCCCTAATCAGATGACAGTGTCCTTCCTTGAGAGCAGGAACAAATCTCACCTTTCTTGTGTCATCCACAAAGTCTAGCAAGTACTTGACAGAAGAGGTTAATGGTTTAGAGAAAGGCTCTGGGGTTGGACCAGAGGTCATTCTAGTCCTTTGTCACTGACCAACCAGCTTATGTTGTACAAATTGCTAAGTTCTTACTAAGTAAGTAGCATTTGTAAAAGCGGTAATAAATTCTACCTCATTTATTTGTTAAGAGGATTAGATAAAATAATCTATAGAAATTCCTAAATGTTGTGGAATATGGGGTATAATAGGAAGCTTGATCATAGTCTATGTCTTATATTATAACTTACATTTGTACTATAAATGTTTTTGGTCTTATCTGAAAGCAGAGGACTCACTCCAAAGCCTATTTTACTTTTCAAATAAAATACTAGAAACTCTGTTATATTCTTTAAAATAAACACTTGACTCTGATCTTTCCCTGTGAACTGCCTTCCTCCTCCTTCAACCTCTGTTTTTCCTTCACCTAGGGTATCAAATCACCCTGGTTTGTCTGGAGTAATGGGGAGTGTCAACACCATTAACCAGCTTGATCTAACTATACTCAACAAGTAGAGAATTCATATTTTCTCAAGAAAACCTGACACATTTTAAAAACTTGATTATCACTAAGATTATAAAGCAATATTCAAAAATTTCAAAGGTTAAGACTCCAATCACATATTCTGATCACAATTCTAAAAAACCAATAACAAAAAGAAATTTTAAAGCACCATACATTTGGAAATTTTTATAAAACACTATTAAATAACCCACGGTCAAAGAAGAAATAAAAATGGAAATATAAATGAAATTATAATAATTAAACTATAATTTTATAACTGAAAGATAACTTTGGATATAATAAGTTTATCAAAAGTTGTGCCATATAGTAAAAACAGTATCTACAGGAAAATTTAGTTTTAAAATTTTTACATTAGAAAAGAGAAAAGCTAAAAACTAGTGTTTCCAATTTTAAAAAGTTTAAGTATAATGAAAGATAAATTAAAAAGAAGAAAAGATAAAGTTAAAATTATTGGGTTTCCCTGGTGGCACAGTGGTTAAGAATCTGCCTGCCAAGACAGGGGACACGGGTTCAAGCACTGGTCCAGGAAGATCGCACATGCTGCAGAGCAACTAAGCCCGTGCGCCACAACTACTGAGCCTGCACTCTAGAGCCCACGAGCCACAACTACTGAGCCCATGTGCCGCAACTACTGAAGCCCGCGCGCCTAGAGCCCGTGCTCCGCAACAAAAGAAGCCACCACAATGAGAAGCCGGCGCACTGCAACAAAGAGCAGCCCCCGCTCGCCGCAACTAGAGAAAGTCCGTGCGCAGCAACGAAGACCCAATGCAGCCAAAAATAAAAATAAACAAAATAAATAAATTAAAAAAAAAAGAATCAATAGGCTAATTGTTAACACCAACAACCAATATTTAATAAACAAGTAATAAAAGTATTAATCAGTGAATATAAAAATAAAAAGATTCAATACAGAAGATGAACCAAAACAATTTTTTTAAAAGGCTAATAAAGTAAAAAATCTTTACTATGCTGTTTAAGGGGAAAAAAAGAAAAAATAATAATAAACCAAATTAGGGATAAAATAGTATAGATACAACAGGAATTACAAAGATACTAATGCATAAGAGAAAATTCTGAGGTTTTTTTGCCAGTAAATTTGAAGCTTTTTGTGAAATGAACAAAATCCTAGTGAGATATAATGTATAACTGATTTAGGAAGAATGAGAAAGGCTGAAAAGTCCTATAGCTATTAAAGAAGTTGAAATAGATGTTTTTACAGGTTAATTCCACCAAAGTTTAAAGGTGAATATCTCTTATGTTATGCTTGCTCTCCCAGAAGATAAAAAAGGGGGGATGCCTTCCAATCCATTAATGAGGTTAGTGTAACCTTAATACCAGTATGAGAAATGCAAATTACCTGCCAGATGCACTCACCATTCCGATAGTTTATGTGAGTTAAATCTTTATCTTGCATCATGTGGCATCATAGGACAGTATGCTATTTAAAAATCAACAAGTAAGAGTATAACAATACTATTTAAAATTATGGGCATACAACCGATGAAGCTAACAACAGACACAAAAAAAATCACCTCTGGGGAGTAAGAATAGAGTTGGTGGGTGGGAGAACTTCTTCAGAAGCACTTTTGAACTGTTTGACCTATAATCAAATGATAAATTAAAATGTGTGTTTTACCAAAAACAGAAGAAGAGGATGTATGGATAAGAAGTAAAGATAGCATTTGGAATATAACATATTTCCAGGAAGAGGAACAAGTTAAGGAGTGTCTGAAAGTTTAGATCTTATTTTCTTCTTCCATTACCAGGCTGCCTTCTTCACAACTGGCTGGGACAGGGTTGCCATGGAACCAGGGCTTGTATAGTCACAGCATCATGTTTGTCATTGTTCAGACATATCACCATTTTTTCAAAATAGTTATCAAGGCTTTGCCATAAATTGTTACCTCCTTTCCCTGTTCTGTTTTGTGGTTCTTGAATCACTAGAATTATTTGGATTAATGCACGTTTCCTCATTTGCTTCTATAATAAAAAATATAAGTATAAATGAACTGATATGTGTAAAGTACCTAAAACATGGTAGACATCTAATAAATATAAATTTTCTTTTCTCTGCTTGGGCTTCTGGACCCACTCATTACTTCTCATTGGAAGATTTAAGGGGGGAGATAGGATCAAATCGTATTTTGTCGACTTCAATTAAGCACTGCCATTTTCTTAAAACTGATGTCCTTTTATTACTAGAGCACATAACTGATATTTGCTATTCCAGAATTTTCATGAATACATAAGCACTCTTTTTCATTTGTATATCCTTAAAGAACTAGTATGTTGGCATTATTTTAAGATAAGATTCTCGAAAGCACATTCAATAGTTTTTGTGGAGTATTTAAGTGGATACAAAGATTGAGAAGCACCCAAATAGTTACCATCACCAAGGATCAAAGTCACATCATCATATTAGGACAACTTGAGAAAATAAGGGATGGGAAAACAGAGTTCTTGAATACTTTTGTTTGGTTGCTCTTATTGCATGCAGTGAAAAACAAATCCTCTTGTGATTCCAACATGAATAAAACATACTAGATAGCTCTCAATGTCTTCATTACGTATATTGCTGAAAATATTAAGTTTTTGTAGCTATTTTCTTAGCTACATAGACGTCTTATTCTTAGCAATGACAGCTAACAACACTTTCTCTTTTGCAGGGGATAAGTTAAATCCAAAAGGGTCCTGGGACACAAACGATCCCTGCAAATATTTCCTGATGTCAGAAAGATACTTCTCTTGCCCATTTATCCTTGTAGTAGCAAAGTGATCTTAAGTTCCTTAGTTTGACTGGAAAAAAAAAATCACCAAAGTAGGGCTCAGTCAAGGGAAAAAAATCATTGTATGTTCAAATATAATACTGCGGTTCAAAACAAAACAGCAAATGTTGGAGCCAGTACCCTTCAGGTCAGATGAAGGAGAGCTGAAGATGAAGAGTGATACTCTCCTTTCTTGCTAAGATTTTGCTATTGCAGAAGATTTGGAGGTGGGATATTAAATTATTTGCTCTACTTTATGACCACTGCATAGTATTCTAGAGCCTCCTATGTGAAGAAAGCTCATGAAAATAAAATATAGAGAAAGAGGCGGAAATGTTGAAGCCCTTCATTGAGGTTCTTTAGACTAGTGACCACAGAAGAGATCCCATAGTATCTAGAATTCAGTGCTGCCTTAAGATTCAATGAATAAAGACGTAAAGACAAAAATCCTTATGCCTTCCATTACTGAAGTATTAGCTAATAAGTGAACAAAGACATCAGGATACTTGGCTGAATTTTCCTCATTTCTTCAGGATTTCTGGAATCATACAGATGTTGAAATAACCCCTTTGAATCAAATGTATTCTACTCTATGGTAAATGAACTTCTGCTTAAGAAGTTCACTTGAAAGAAATTTGATGAAAGGCTTGATGTCTTGGTCATCTGCAATCTTCCTCAGTTTATGCACATTGGGCTCTGGATAGGAAAGAAGGACTTTCACAGAGCATGAATCGAGCATCTATACTGTTTTTCACACCCACCTCAAATCTGAACCCTTTGAAAAATAGGGGTTTAAACTAACTTTGTGAAAAAACTGGTCTCAGTAGTCCATAATTTAAAACACATTGTGCTGTAGGGAAATAATATCCTGAGGATTATTTTTTAAAGGAAACACACTTCCCAGAAGCATTAGCATTATGCTTGGTTTCCTTCAACATCAGGTGTCACACTTTATAACGTGGGATATCTCTGCTTACACAGAGCTATTTCAATAAAGTTGTTAAAATTCAGATTGTGAACCCCACTGGTTACTAGCTTATGGAATTTTTATATTTATGTATTCCTCTACAAAAAAGCGCTTTATTTGTGGATGGAGTGAGTGCTGCCTATTTGTAAAGTCCCAAATGGGTCTTCTTGTGCCAAAGCCTATTATCCTACCATTATAATTCCATGTTTTTGAGTCCTGAAAACTTTTTGTTTTCAGAAGTTCCCTATTATACTTGTATGCACAGCTCTTCAAGCTTATGTTTCTAAAATTGCAGTAGATCTACCACCTGGCACATGCAGAATTGTGTCAAGGGAATGAGAAACTATATAATAAATATGACATCTCCTCCTGGAAAATAAATTTTACTTGAAAATTTTGAGGCAGAAAGTGAAGTGATTTAAATGAAAATTTAAATACATTTTCTATTTAAATATATATATATATATTTATATTGTTGAGGAGAATGCTAAGTGTGTGTGAATTGTTAGGCTGAAACCCAAAACTTAAATAATTTCAAGGATATGGAGTTCGTGCTAGTGATTTTCATTTGTTTGTTTCAAATGCCACAAAGTACCCATGTGGCTTAAACACACACACACAAAATATTTGCTTAGATAAATGAAAAGTCCAGAAACGGGACTGGCTTTGGATACAGCTTGTCCAGAGACTCAAAAGATGTCTCCTAGACTTTGTTTTTCTTCATCCTCTCTCAGAATCTTCTCTCTTCCATACTGACTTTATTCTTATAACCAAAAGATGAGTGCCAACGCTTCAGATTTTATATCTTCTCTGTCTTTAATCTCAGGGGGAAAAAAGCAAGAGTCTCTTTCCTAGAAATCTCAGGAGAAAAGAAACCTTGAATCTTACTGACTCCGGTTGGGTCACTGAATGAATCATGGTGGCCAGCTATAGAATTAGCCAAATGTTGTCACACCCACACTGAAACTTCAACAGAAGTCTATAAATTGAGAGTGGAAGAATCCCCTCCCCACTAGGTAAATTGTGGGATGTTTCCCAGAATAAAAGTGAATCATGCCAGGTGGCATGTTTTACACACACACACACACACACACACACACAAGCATTGCTGTTGCCCTACCTCACCTCATACACACACAACACCTTCCCAGGTTTAGTTCCATATCTTAAGGGTACGCTGGTGGAAAAGAATTGAGACACATTGCTTTAACTTATCCACCAGAACTTTAGCAGGGATTAACAGCTGGTGGAATCCAGCAATGCTCACTGGCGATAGGACAGAAGTACCCAGATCAGAGGCTTCCGATGCACTGACAGTAGATGCACCAAAGATCCTTAAAACATCCTTAGCTCCTGAGTTCCTTTAGTGCTTTTCTCACCTAATGACTTGCTGATGGGAGATAAACCTAGCTGACTTAGTCAGCATAGGCAGAGCTGGAGGAGTGTTTGCAGGACAAGGCCTTTTTGAACTCATCTTCAAGGTTGGCCAAGATAGTTGCAAACAGTATAATGAACCATAATAATGACACTGCAGAGAGCTGTAAAGTGCGGGATGATCAATGCTGAGCTCACAAAGTGTCTGATCCTCTGGGCAAACCACACAACTGGGAAATTCCTTGTTAATGGATGAACTTTGTTTCTCTTCAAGTTTCAACAGCAAGGGGTTTTGTTCCACGTGCTATAGCACTGTACTATATTTTCCCATACTCCTTTTTCCCCAAAAGCAGATATCCTCTGCCTCAAGAGATTACATTGAGTTTATTATGAAATTTATTTTCATGTAACTACTTGTTAAATATACATGAGGTAGTGGATTTTGCTCGTCGCCTATTATCCATTCTCCTTTTCTCTTTTCGGGAGAGAATCCAGATTTTATTTAAGGTGGAAATGTGCCCAGAAAAATAAACCCTCCATATTCCAACCTTGATCACAGATAAGGGTGACCTTGGGACATATTTCTGACCATTGAGATATAAGCAGAAAGCTTCTGTGGATTTCTTTCCCACTTTAGTGACTGCCTGACACACAGACACGAAGGTTGAGCTGAAGCAGCCATTCTGTGACCATGTGGTGACACACATGAGGGTAAAACCGTGTGTCAAGGAAAGTACAAAGGAGGAAAGAGCCTGGAACAATGATAGAACGTGCTGTACCACCCTGGGTCTAGGCTTAATTGTCAGATGAAAACCTTAACGTATGTTGTATGAAGCCGCTATAATTGACTTTCCTTCTGTTGCAGGCAGCCAAACATGTTCTTAATCAGTAAAGGCTGCTTTTCAAAATTCTGCAAAATCTATTGATTTCTCACAACCATAGCAGAAAATTAGCCCCAAATAATTCATTCCACTGGAAGTTCAGCCAGTAAAATTTCTCCCCATTTTCTTTTTTTCATTTAATTGATTTTATTGTAACTGGATCAGGTCTGAGATGAGGGAAATGGAAATAGCCTTGTTATAAAGAATCAAACATTATAATGGTTCTAACTGAAATTAAGCTTTTCTTATAGGAGAATTATAAATATATGAGCATTACAAGAGCTGACTATACACTTTCAAGTCCATATTTTCTGCCAACAGATTTGATCTTTCACCATCATGTAATCCAGATGAAAGGAATCACTTGTCCCATATCAGGCCTAATGGGAAATTGCACAATCCCAAGAATATGGGGGCAAGGAGTGCTCCTCTTGGACCAACTAACAGGTCAAAGGTGACCTACATCACCACTCCTATGAAAAAATGTGCTTCTCCATGACATGGAAATCAGACTTGATTTTAGACCACATAGTAGGGCTTTCCTCTTGATGTGAAACTAATAACAATAGCAGCAGTGTTTTTTCTTTTTTCTTTTTATTCTCAAAGTGATTGTTAATGAGAAAAAACGTGGAGCAGTTAACAATGCAGCGCGAATCTTTAGTCTTCTCTTTCCAACTCAATCACTAAAATATGACACTCCTTTCATAATATTCTGGCCACCATATTCTCTCTTTTCTTTTTGGCTTCAGAGTCCTTTCCAAAAGGAAACATGCTGCCTGGCATTCTATACTACTCCTAATTTCCAGGTGGAAAAATGAGACAGATGAAGTGACATCTAAAAACACTGGAGATTATATTTTTAAAAACAAGACAATAATTCAGATCTTCTTGCTTTAATTCTTCTCTATATTACCATGACAAAATATTTATCAAAGTTCAAGAGATTACTGATATGCAATAATGACCAATGACTACACATTAATGGAGCTATTCATAATTAACTCATTAGTGAAGTAACTGGAAAAGAAGTTTAAATATAGTGATTTTCACTATTCTGTTTATACAGTATTGAAACAACCATAACTTCAAACACCCATAAAAGTGCAAAACTCTAAGTAACATTAAATAATAATTGATAACTCTGAAATACTGAAACATCCTGAAGTATCTTCCAAATGACCAAAAACAGATGAAATTTTGTTCAGTATAACTTCAGTTTTTTTACACAGAACTATGTATTTTAAAAACTGTAATCCATGTAAGATATACACAAAACCCTGAACTGACTAGATTGTTCAATGAATAATACTCCACACTGCTTTGTTTTTTGGACAAATGAGCTTATAATTCAATGAAACCCATTTAAGAAATTCTAATCTATAGAATGACATGTTGAAATTGTTTGTTTTATTAACAAAAACCTCCTATTCCTTTGTAAGGTGTTTAATTCCTCTGAATATCATCTTTAAAAGGCCTGACTTGATTGTTGTCAAAATAAACCACAGGTCAAGTGCAACCCTCCAGTATCTAGCCTATGGGCTCTTCATGAGTTTCGGTTCTGTGTAAGCCACACAATGACCCTCCCATGAGTCTTCCATTGGAGATTTCACAGTCTAATTTTAATGGTCTCCACAAAGTATCTCTCCCTTCTCTAGGCTTTGGGTAGAATGTCAAATTAATAACGGCATGTGGGTGCTTGCTTCGGCACATATACTAAATTGGAACGATACAGAGAAGATTAGCATGGCCCCTGCGCAAGGATGACATGCAAATTCGTGAAGCGTTCCATATTTTTAGGCTGGGACGAAGTGAGAGAGTGGCATGGACATATATACACTACCAAATGTAAAATAGATAGCTAGTGGGAAGCAGCCACATAGCACAGGGAGATCAGCTCGGTGCTTTGTGACCACCTAGAGGGGTGGGATAAGTAGGGTGGGAGGGAGACGCAAGAGGGAGGAGATATGGGGATATGTGCATACGTATAGCTGATTCACTTTGTTATACAGCAGAAACTAACACACCATTGTAAAGCAATTATACTCCAATAAAGATGCTAAGAAAATAAACAAAAAAATAAATAAACACTGATATAAGGGGAAAAAAATGGCAGGTGGTGTTCCTTAGCATAGCCTGCCAAAATGTGATAATTTCCTTGGAAGAAAAGCCATGGGCTGCAATCATGCATCTGATTTGACAGACATTCAAATGGATCCTATATAAAAAGAAAAGGTTGGTGTCTTCTGGAATATGAATGTCCACTTCTAATAAATTCAAACAGATCCCAACATAAACATCTTCAAACTTGATGGGTTTTACGTGACTCATCATTTCATAGATTCTTGGCACCAAATTTCTGGATATTATATAACCCAACCCACTGCAGTAGGGAGGAAACACCTTGAAGGGATACCCCTGGTATGAAATATGGGGTTTTTGTTAAAATTCTCTATAGGAATAATTATCAATTAGAGGATAACCTGTGAAAAACTCCTCTGAGTGGTTTAAATTTAAAAGATACTTCACTAAATTGCCAGTATTGATGAAAACATCAGTGTCTCTCTTCGTGATGTACCTTGCATTGGGGCAAAACTCAGTTACCCACTTAAATGCCATAATTGTTTTCAAGGTCAGATTATTGTATGTGTCTAAAAAATCTTGTATTATGTTGCCATAAAGGAGGTGTTCATCCTCTTAGGATAATGCTAATACTTTGTCTTCCCTTTCAGCCTACTGGGCTAATAAGAAAAATGTAAGAACCTCATATCTCCACCAAGACTTCTTTTCACCCCAAGTAACTCTAATGGCCTGTCTGGCTTTCACATCTGAGGGGTGTGAGGTCACCAGGATGACAAGACGGGCGTTTTGATGAGAGCAGTTCCAATGCTCTCGAAGTGTGAAGCGGAAGTCTTGTCTGTAAATGGGCTCATAGTCATAGAAGTACATCCAGTTCACGTATTCTACCACATTGTAGTGGGGAAGACCGAGGTACCACATCACCAGGAAACTCAGGAGAGACAGCAGCAGGAGGCTCCAGGGATCTCAGTGACATCCCACCCGGAAGGGTGGTTAGGAGCGCCGGGGCCATTCACAGAAGCTCAGGAGCACGCGAGCCTCGGGTTCTTGATTTACTTCTTCTGAGTGAAAGACCTTCAGTTTCATCAACTGAACATTCCGTAGCAAGTGGTAGTCAAAACTAATGCTTGAAATTTCTACTGAAAAACAGACTCTCAGATTGGCTTAAAACTCTGCCATACACTGCTTATAAGATACACGCCTGTAGAATTTCAGATGAGACTAAAGCACTAGCAGAAGTCTTTTGTTTTCCGTATTCCATGCTTTAATTAAAAGATTTGCCGTGAACTCTCCAGCGCGCCGCGCGCACCCTGCTCCAACGCGGGCAGAGGGCCGACCCTCCCCTCTCCCCATTTTCCAAGGCCATGTTAATACTGACATCTTGGACAAGTCACTTAACATTTCTGAAACTCACTTTCTCCATCTCTAAAGTGGTATTAACATATCACCTATTCCCTAGGTTTGTTATGAGGATTAACTGAGATAATCTGTAAATATTTCCTGGTAAAATATAAGCACTAAAAAATGGAATCCATTATTATTAATTATTATTTAATTGTATAATCTTGACTGGAAAGAAACATATCAAAAGGCACATAGTAAACCCCTAATAGGCATTTATGAATAAATGGTTAACAGTGGTTGTCTAGTTGTTGGGAGTAAGAGAGTTGGTGATTCTTTTATCTCTTCTTCTGCATTTTCTAAATTTTATTGAATAAACATATTTATTATTTTATAAGAACATTTGTTCACCTCTCCGTCCACCCTAAATACCTAATAACCAAAATTATATATATTATATAATATTTAATATAATATATAATTTGATATAATGAATATATTTAATACATGTTTTAATATATTTATTTCATATTTAATTTATATAGATTTATAACATATCTGAGGCTTTATTTAAAAGACTAAGAGTGTTAGAATGAGAGGGAAGATGCAGTAATGCCTCTGTGAATACAAACACATATGCACGTATACATGCATAGACAGACACAAATTATAACAACAAGCTATTTGAACAAGACACACCTAAACCATGGCATCAAGAGTTTAAAAATAAATATGTAGTCTATAAATAAAGAAAGCAAGGATAACAATATTATTATCTGACATATAAAATTCAAGGTGACAAGCATCAAACAGTAAGAATGCAAAGAGCTTGAATTATATTATTAATAATGTGGCCCATTTTTATATGGTAGAATATAGCAAATACGTAATTATGTTGCTGTGTTAGGAATTAAGAATTTCTGTGTACAAAAATAAGGGATAAAAATAAAATGACACAGCAAAAACTTGTAATGTTAAATCTGAATTGGAAATACTATTAAATCATGAACTTTTTCTTTAAAAAGTATGTATTCCCTAGTTCTGTCCACTTAAAATGCCTGAAGGCAATGACACCCCCAGTAGCAATGAGTGCTCCTATATGCAGACTGTGCTCCGTAAATACCAGCATTCTTTGGATAAGCGGCTGATTACAAGTCTGAAGCATAACATATAGACCTGCCTGAGACATCTTGTTCCAGAACTTAAGGACACTATCACAGCCTAATGGGGTTACAACCAAATGACACAGGAATCAAATGAAGGAAGAAGGGACACATGAACACCAAAGAGCGCAAAGTCTACAAATTATTAAATCTATGGAACAGAAAAGTTATGAGTTAAAAAAGGAAAAGAAAAGAAAAGAAGAATTTATAATAGTACTTAATAAAGAGAAAGCCAAAATAAACTCAAATCCTGAACATTATTGCAAATAACTATTACAACAAAGAAATCTAGCTAATAAAAGTGAAAGAGAAGATAGAATTTTAAAAATAATTGGACTTCTGGTTTCCAGTTCCATATGCAAGGAGGCTGGAAGTCACTCCATCATAGCAACAAGTAAAAAGCTGAACAGACTGAAAAATCAACAATTCCTCATGGATTCATAAGAGAGGTTGAGGGCACAGGACAAATCCCCAACATTGGAGAGACAGATGGGTGAGTATAGGGAGTCACATATAGTCAAGAGCATGAACTGCCACAGGGACCAGTGCCAGGGTGGGAAAACCTCAACTATAATTAAAAAGTTGCTGGAAGCTCAGTGTGGACAAGTCTGAGAGTTAAAAGCTTTGGGCAGACCCTATCACAGAGGGATCCCCACACGTCTTGTGAGTTTTACCCCCAGGAGCTCAACCAGGTTCTCACTGTAAATACTGGAGAAAAATCCCCTCTTGCTTCCAGCGGGGGGGAGGAGAAAAGAAAGGAACTGGAAATGAAACACAGTACTCTGGGGTTTTTTTTTTTAATGGCTAAAACAAACTTTATTTTATTTATTTTTTAAAACTTTATTGTATTGAACTATAGTTGATTTACAATGTTGTGTTAATTTCTGTCATACAGCAGAGTGATTCAGTTGTATACATATATACATTATGTATATATATGTATATACATATACACATTATATATATATGTGTGTATATATATGTATACATTCTTTTTCACATTCTTTTCCATTATGGTTTATCACAGGATATTAAATATAGTTCCCTGTGCTATACAGTAGGAACTTGTTGTTTATCCATTCTATGTATAATAATTTGCATCTACTAATTCCCAACTCCCAATCCATCCCTCCCCACCCCTCTCCACCTTGGCAACCACAAGTCTGTTCTCTATGTCTGTGAGTCTGTTTCTGCTTTGTAAATAAGTTCGTGTTGTATTTTAGATTCCACATATAAGTGATACCATAAAGTATTTGTCTTTCCCTTTCTGACTTACTTCATTTAGTATGATAATCTCTAGGTCCATCCATGTTGCCGTAAATGGCATTATTTCATTCTTTTTTATGGCTGAGTAGTATTTCTTTGTATATATCTGCCACATCTTCTTTATCCATTCATCTGTCAATGGACATTTAAGTTGTTTCCATGTCTTGGCTATTGTAAATGGCACTGCAATGAACTGTGCTTAACAAGGCCTGTCCTTAGGAGAAAGTACTTAACCAGCACTTAATCTGCTGAGGTATTACCAGACCATAATGGACCTAGGGGAGGAAAATAATCAACTCCAGTCAGTTCTACACTTACACATGGGAGAAGGGAAACACTGAACTCCAGCTCATTCTAGCCATCCTGTCCGACTTAAGGGGAGAGAAAAAACTGAGAAATACTTGTGAGGTTCACAGTCTAGAGGCATAGGCTCAGGTAAGACTGAGACTTAATCATAGGACTATAGAATTATTCCCCTGCAAACACACATTATCACCACATTACTAGGGAACTCTTTACAGCAGTTCTTTTACCCAGTACATCATGTCTGGTTATCAAGAAAAAATTACAAGGCATACTAAAAAGCAAAAAACAAAATTTGAAGAGAAAGGGCAAGCGGCAGAACCAGACATGACAAGGATGTTAGAATTATCAGACCAGGAATTTAAAATAACTATAGTTAATATGCTAAGGGCTCTAATGTAGACAGCATACAAGAAAAGATAAACAAGGGAAACAGAGATGTAAATCCTAACAAAGAACTAAAAAGAAACAAAGTGAGGAATACATTAGATGGGCTTATTAGTAAACTGGACACAGCTGAGGAAAGAATCTCTAAGGATATCTCAACAAAAACCTCCAAAATTGAAAATAAAAGACAGTAAAAACTTTAAAATAAAACAGAATAGACTATCCAAGGACTGTGGGACAACTACATAAGGAAACCGAAGAAATATCTGGAACAATAATGAGCGAATTTTCCCAAATTTTCAAACTGGTCAGACACCAAACCACAGATCCAGGAAGCTCAGAGAACACCAAGCAGGATAAATGAAAAGAAAATATATCTGCACCTAGGCATATCATTTTCAAATTACAGGAAATCAAAGATAAAGAAAAATTCTAAAAGAAACCAGAGGGGAAAAAATGTAAGAAAAGAATTATGTTCAACTTCTCCTCAGAAAACATGCAAGCAAGAAGAGGGTAGAGTGAAATATTTAAAGGGTTGAGAGAAAAAAACACCAACCTGGAATTCTGTATCGTACAAAATTATCCTTCAAAAGTGAAAGACTTCCTCAGACAAACAAAAAATGAGGGAATCTATTGCCAGTAGACCTGCCTTGCAAGAAATGTTAAAAGAAGTCCTTTAGAAGGAAGGAAAATAATATAGGTAAGAAATTCAGATCTATACAAAGAAAGGAAGAGCATTGAAAAAGGAATAAGTGAAAGCAAAATAAAAACTTTTATTTTTCTTATTCTTGGTTCTTAATAGATAACATTTTTAAAAAATAATAATAGCAACAATGTATTCAATTACATATATATTTGTAAATGCTTATGTGTAATTGAAATGAATGACAACAATGATACAAGGGATGAGGAAGAAGGAATTAGGGTAATTTTCCTATTAAAAGGTACTCACTACCAGTGAAGTGGCATAGTTTATTTAAAAGTGAACTTGGATTAATTGTAACTATATATTGCAAACTCTAGGGCAAGAACTAAAATAGGAAAAAAAATGAAGTATAACAGATATGCTAAAAAAGGAGAGAAAATGGGGTCATATAAAATACTTGATTAAAACCAAAGGCAGAAAAATAATGAAAGACAAAAAGAGGAACAAAGGACAAGAGCAACAACTAGAAAAAAGTAACAAATATGGTAGTTATTAATGCAAGTATATCAATAATCACTTTGAACACTGATGGTTTAAAAGCACCAATTAAAAGACAGAGATTGTCAGGAATTCCCTGGTGGTCCAGTGGTTAGGACTAGGGGTTTTCACTGAGGGGGCCCAGGTTCGATCCCTGGTCAGGGAACTAAGATCCTGCAAGCCACATGGTGCAACCAAAAAATAAATAATAAATAAAATAAAAGACAGGGATTGTCAAAGTGGATCAAAAAACAGGACCCAGATATATGTCATCTACAAGAAACCCACACTGTACATATTGGATATATATAGATTAAAATTAAATGGAGGGAGAAATATCTACCATGCTAACACTAATCAAAGGAAGCAGGAGTAGTGTATCAATTTCTGACAGAGCAAACTTCAAAGCAAGGAAAGTTACGAGGGATAAAGAAGGGCATTACATAACGATAAAGGGTCAATTCTCCAAGAAGACATAACAATGTGTATGCACCTAATAGCAGAGCATCTAAATATGTGAGGCAAAAATTGATACAATTGCCAGGAGAATAAATGAATCCACCATCATAGTTGGAGACTTCAACACCCTTCTATCACAGATGGAAAGATTCAGCAGCCAAAAAAAATCAATAAAGACTTAGTTGAACTCAACAGCACCATCAATCAACTGGATATAATTAACATCTATTGACTGCTTCATCCAACAACAGCAGAATACACCTTCTTCTCAAGCTCACATGAAACAATCACCAAGAAAGACCACATGCTGTGTCATAAAACACACATTAACAAATTTAAAAGAATAAAAATCATACAATGTCTGCTCTCAGACCACAATGGAATTAAGCTAGAAATCAATAACAGAAAGATAACTAGAATATCCCAAAATATGTGGAGATTAAAAACCACACTTCTAAATAACATGGGTCAAAGAAGAAATCTCAAGAAAAATTTTAAAATATTTTGAACTAAGTTAAAATGAAAACATAACTTATCAAAATTAGTAGGATGCAGTGAAAGCAGTGCTTAAAGGGAAATTTATAGCATTGAATGCATACTTAGAAAAGAAGAGGATGGGAGTGAGGAGAGGGGGAATTGGATGAAGGTGGTCAAAGAGTACAAACTTCTAGTTATAAGATAAATAAAGTCTAGCGTGTAATGTACAAAACTATAACTATGGTTAACAATGTTGTATGGTATACTTGAAAGCTGTTAAGACAGTAGATCCTAAGAGTTCTCACCATAAGAAAATTTTTTTCTTTTTCTTTTGTATCTACATGAAATGATGGATGTTAACTACACTTACTGTGGTAATCATTTCACAATATATATAAGTAATACCATTATTCCATATGCCTTAAACTTACACAATGCTGTAGGGCAATTATATCTCAATAAAACTAGGGGAAAAAAGAAAAGAAGAAAAATCTAATATCAGTCACCTAAGTTTCAACCTTAGGAAACTAGGAAAAAAAAAACACCAGCAAATTAAACCCAAAGTAAGCAGAAAAAATAATAAGTATAGCAGAAATCAATAACATTGAAAACAGGAAATCAATAGAGAAAATCAATGAAACCAAAAGTTGATTGAAAAGATCAGTAATCTATAAGTCTCTAGCCAGGAAAACTAAGAAAACAAGAGAGTGGACACAAATTACTAATATCAGAAATGAAAGAAGGCAATGAGTTTTTAGATACAATACCAAAAGCATGATCCATGAAAGAAATTACAGATAAGCTGGACTTCATTAAAATATAAAACTTCTCAAAGTTAGCAGAAGGAAAGAAATCATAAAGATCAGATCAGAAATAAATGGAAAAGAAATGAAGGAAACAATAGCAAAGATCAATAAAACTAAAAGCTGGTTCTTTGAGAAGATAAACAAAATTGATAAACCATTAGCCAGACTCATCAAGGAAAAAAGGGAGAAGACTCAAATCAATAGAATTAGAAATGAAAAAGGAGAAGTAACAACTGACACTGCAGAAATACACAGGATCATGAGAGATTACTACAAGCAACTATATACCAATAAAATGGACAACCTGGAAGAAATGAACGAATTCTTAGAAATGCACAACCTTCTGAGACTGAATCAGGAAGAAATAGAAAATATGAACAGACCAATCACAAGCACTGAAATTGAAACTGTGATTAAAAATCTTCTAACAAACAAAAGCCCAGGACCAGATGGCTTCACAGGAGAATTCTATCAAACATTTAGAGAAGAGCTAACACCTATCCTTCTCAAATTCTTACAAAATATAGTAGATGGAGGAACACTCCCAAACTCATTCTATGAGGCCACCATCACTCTGATACCAAAACCAGACAAAGATGTCACAAAGAAAGAAAACTACAGGCCAATATCACTGATGAACATAGATGCAAAAATCCTCAACAAAATACTAGCAAACAGAACCCAACAGCACATTAAAAGGATCATACACTATGATCAAGTGGGGTTTATCCCAGGAATGCAAGGATTCTTCAATATACGCAAATCAATCAACGTGAAACACCATATTAACAAACTGAAGGAGAAAAAACATATGATCATCTCAATAGATGCAGAGAAAGCTTTTGACAAAATTCAACACCCATTTATGATAAAAACCCTCCAGAAAGTAGGAATAGAGAGAAATTTCCTTAACATAATAAAGGCCATATATGACAAACCCACAGCTAACATCGTCCTCAATGGTGAAAAACCGAAACCATTTCCACTAAGATCAGGAAAAAGACAAGGTTGCCCACTCTCACCACTATTGAATATTCAACATAGTTTTGGAATTTTTAGCCACAGCAATTAGAGAAGAAAAAGAAATAAAAGGAATCCAAATTGGAAAAGAAGAAGTAAAGCTGTCACTGCAGATGACATGATACTATACACAGAGAATCCTAAAGATGCTACCAGAAAACTACTAGAGCTAATCAATGAATTTGGTAAAGTAGCAGGATACAAAATTAATGCACAGAAATCTCTTGCATTCCTATACACTAATGATGAAAAATCTGAAAGTGAAATTAAGAAAACACTCCCGTTTACCATTGCAACAAAAAGAATAAAATATCTAGGAATAAACCTACCTAAGGAGACAAAAGACCTGTATGCAAAAAACTATAAAACACTGATGAAAGAAATTAAAGATGATACAAATAGATGGAGAGATATACCATGCTCTTGGATTGGAAGAATCAGCATTGTGAAAATGACTCTACTACCCAAAGCAATCTACAGATTCAATGCAATCCCTATCAAACTACCACTGGCATTTTTCACAGAACTAGAACAAAAAATTTCACAATTTGTATGGAAACACAAAAGACCCCGAATAGCCAAAGCAATCTTGAGAAAGAAAAATGGAGCTGGAGGAATCAGGCTCCCTGACTTCAGACTGTACTACAAAGCTACAGTAATCAAGACAGTATGGTACTGGCACAAAAACAGAAATATAGATCCATGGAACAAGATAGAAAGCCCAGAGATAAACCCATGTACATGTGGTCACCTTACCTTTGATAAAGAAGGCAAGAATATACAGTGGAGAAAAGACAGCCTCTTCAATAAGTGGTGCTGGGAAAACTGGACAGCTACATCTAAAAGAATGAAATTAGAACACTCCCTAACACCATACACAAAAATAAACTCAAAATGGATTAAAGACCTAAATGTAAGGTCAGACACCATCAAACCCTTAGAGGAAAACATAGGCAGAACACTCTATGACATAAATCACAGCAAAATCCTTTTTGACCCACCACCTAGAGAAATGGAAATAAAAACAAAAATAAACAAATGGGACCTAATGAAACTTCAAAGCTTTTGCACAGCAAAGGAAACCATAAACAAGATGAAAAGACAACCCTCAGAATGGGAGAAAATATTTGCAAATGAAGCAACTGACAAAGGATTAATCTCCAAAACATACAAGCAGCTCATGCAGCTCAATATCAAAAAAACAAACAACCCAATCCAAAAATGGGCAGAAGACCTAAATAGACATTTCTCCAAAGAAGATATACAGATTGCCCACAAACACATGAAAGAATGCTCAACATCATTAATCATTAGAGAAATGTAAATCAAAACTACAATGAGATATCATCTCACACCAGTCAGAATGGCCATCATCAAAAATCTACAAACAATAAATGCTGGAGAGGGTGTGGAGAAAAGGGAACCCTCTTGCACTGTTGGTGGGAATGTAAATTGATACAGCCACTATGGAGAACAGTATGGAGGTTCCTTAAAAAACTAAAAATAGAACTACCATACGACCCAGCAATCCCACTACTGGGCATATACCCTGAGAAAACCATAATTCAAAAAGAGTCATGTACCAAAATGTTCATTGCAGCTCTATTTACAGGAGCCAGGACATGGAAGCAACCTAAGTGTCCATCAACTGATGAATGGATAAAGAAGATGTGGCACATATATACAGTGGAATATTACTCAGCCATAAAAAGGAACGAAACTGGGTTATTTATAGTGAGGTGGATGGACCTAGAGACTGTCATACAGAGTGAAGTAAGTCAGAAAGAGAAAAACAAATACTGTATGCTAACACATATATATGGAATCTAAAAAAGAAAAGAAAAGAAAAGAAAATGGTCAGAAGAACCTAGGAGCAAGACGGAATAAAGATGCAGACCTACTAGAGAATGAACTTGAGGATACGGGGAGGGAGAAGGGTAAGCTGGGACAAAGTGAGAGAGTGGCATGGACATATATACACTACCAAACGTAAAATAGACAGCTAGTGGGAAGCAGCCGCATAGCAGAGGGAGATCAGCTCGGTGCTTTGTGACCACCTAGAGGGGTGGGATAGGGAGGGTGGAAGGGAGGGAGATGCAAGAGGGAAGAGACATGGGGACATATGTATATGTATAACTGATTCACTTTGTTATAAAGCAGAAACTAACACACCATTGTAAAGCAATTATACTCTAATAAAGACGTTTAAAAAAATAAATAAATAAAATAAAACTTCTGCTCTCCGAAAGACAGTGTCAAGAGAATGAGAAGACAAACCACACACAGGGAGAAAATATTTGCAATATACACATCTGATAAAGAACTGTTGGCCAAAATATACAAAGAACTCTTAAAATTTAGCAACAGAAACCCAAACAACCCAATTTTTATAAAATGGACCAAAGACCTTAACAGACATCTCACAAAAGAAAATATACAGATGGCAAATAAGTATATGAAAAGATGCTCCCCATCATATGTCATCAGGAAATGCAAATTAAAATAGCAATGGGATACTACTATACACCTATTAGAATGGTCAAAATCTGGAACAGTGACAACTCCAATTGCTGGTGAGGATGTGGAATGACTGGAGCTCTCATTTACTCCTGCTACAAAAGCAAAATGTTGTTGTAGCCACTTTGGAAGACAGCTTGGCAATGTCTTACAAAACTAAACACATTTTTATATAATCTAGCAATCATGCTCTTTGACATTGCTTGTGGGAATGAAAAATGCTACAACCACTTTAGAAATATGTTTGGCAATTTTTTATAGTTAAACCTTTACTTAGCATTCAACCCAGAAACTCCACTGCCAGAAATCAAAAGACAAAAAAATGAAAACACACATTCACAAAAAGGCTTGCCGAATGTCCATCAACTAGTGAATGAATATACAATTGTGGTATATCCATACAATGAAATAGTCCCTGTCGATTAAAAAAATGAATTAGCGATATATGTAATAATATGGATGAATGCCAAAAGCATTATGATAAATGAAGAATCCAGACACAAACGACCACATAGTTTATGATACCATTTATATGACGTTCTGTAACAGTCACATTTGTTCCCCAAGCACGTTTCCATGTCTCTACATGAAATACACTTTTCTTCCTCACCTGAAAAATTCTACTCATTATTCATGGTACAAGCCTCCACCAAAATATATCAATCATTTGTTTCTGATGCAACTTTTTGGAAGTTTCAGTTATAGAAATTACTTTTTTAGAGGTTTTTTTCCTCTGTTTTCCCTAGAAAATATAAATTCCTCAAGGACAAGGATCCTCTCTCCTTTGTATTCCTAGTGTTTGGCAATGACTGATACATGGCAGGATCTCAATCCATGTTGAACAATGTGTTTAGTTTTCTGTCTTCCAGACTCCCCTTTGGCCAGCATTTCTATAATGAAAAACAATTCAACTTCAACTAAGTTGTCTCTATTTTAATTTATTGGTGTTGTCTAATTATAGAGAATAATCCAAAGAAACAGAGAATATCTTATTTTTTCATATAAAAATATAGTTTTTAGTACACTTTCTCTTGGTCATTTGATAGCAGAAACTAAGTCCTTTCTTCTTCTTTCTTGTTTCCTTCCTTCCTTCCTTCCTTTTTTTTGATTGTCAGTATTTCCCTCTAAGGAAATAAAATGAGGTCATATTTAAATAAAGACAGGAAAGATAGAGAAATCTATTTAGTGGACACTGAGAAAATTCTGACAGCTACTGTATGATGGAGTTGGTGATAATTATATTTTCACAGACACATTGTACTGATATTTAAGCAAAATACACTGAGAATAAACACTTATAGAAACATGGCACTTCATTTCTATTTTCAAGCAAATTACAAATTCCAAAAACTTCTTTAGAAAACACCACCATGAATTCTCATTCATTTGTTAGGCTTGATTGCTCCTGAGAAAATAAAGGTTTTGTTTTTTAAGATATAAACATGTGTCTACCTATATAGACATAATTAAGAAAAGTGTGCATACTTAAAACAACATTTATAGGTTAATAAAAGATATTTTTATTTAAGAGCCTTAAGGTAGAAAGACGATGAAATATAGAGTTAAAATAACCAAGAGGAACAAAAAGAAAATAGAAAACTAAGATCAAACGAATATAAAATGAATTTATAAATACACACACACTTTCAGGGGAAATCTATTTTAAAGGGTAACTTTAATACTGCATAGCACACATTTAACAAAATAAAATTTTCACTATGAGAATAAGCAAGGAAATCTGAAAATATGGGCTCCCCACAAAGTTTGCTTTGCTAACACTAGTCTTCACTCAATCCAGGTGTAGATAGTCTTGGACTGTGGTCTCATAGGATGAGTGGTGAGACCACTAAGGGGAGAAGACTGAGAAACACAGCCTAATACTCATGATCCAAGGCAGCCAGCAATCATTTTTCCCAGGGCCTCTGGAATCCACCACCTCCAGGTTGTCAGTTCAAAAATGCTGCCTTCCGTTAGTTTGCCTGGGCTTTCCCTGCTCTCAAGGACCTGCTGCTTCAGATCATTCCTTTCTTCCTGCCCCCAGACATCTAAAATGTCACTGAACTTTTGCTCTGTGCTCTATAATGGGCTGTTGGAATCCACTTGTCTTGCAGCCACCCAAGACAAGCCTCTATGTAAGTTCCCCTGCTTCTTAAACCTGCCACCCGCCAAGCTAGAGTGGTCTGCCTCTTTCTTGGGTCTCTCTTGCCCTTTGGTTCAGAGACTGGTTTCAGATTACACCAGGAAGCTCCTGAGGAGGTTGCACAGCAACAGGGGGCAGTTCAACCCATTTCCTACAACTCAGCTGAAATTTCTGGAATGCCAGTGTGAGCCAACCTTGAAGGGCTGGGAAGGTCAGACATAAAGACTGTGATACTTCACTCAACAGCAGGAATCAGACGTTCCTCTAGGAAGTAGGAAGGGCTGGTCCCCTACTTTAGTCATCCAACTTCTTCAGGGAAGAATTCTAAGGAACAGAAAGAATCAACACATTGGAGCTCAGCAGGAAGACTGGGGAGGGGAAAACTAATGCCAAACACAACAGAGAGGATAAAGCCCCAAGGAGGCAGAAATACTGGCAGAGATGGTCACAGATATGCCTATGCCTCATAGAAAATTCTCTTTCTCCACTTTAACTTCCTGCAAAATAAAATATTTGTAGATGTGAAGAAATTTCAGAGTAGCCTGGAGGGGCCCTTGAGATGTTTGGGTTCTTGAGCGATTTGAACTTCAAGGGCTTATGATCTGAGGTCTCTGGGTCTCCTGAGACATTTGGGTGAAAAGGAGATAGAGGCCTTTCTATGGCAGTGAGCTCCAAGGAACATAGTACATCCCGGAACAGAAGCTGGGGCTAACTGCTCAGGACTGACTCTGGTAAAGGGAGAGGAGTTCTCTGAGTTCCTTTTTCTGCTACTCTTGCTTATCTAGAGGCAAAATTTCAAGACAAAAGGCATGTCTATCAATTAAGAAGATGATTTTGGAGTTACCATTTATCATTGCTGCATCTCTTGGGGCCTAACCCAAGGAGAGAGGAACACTGTTTGGGGCAGTAAGGCACTTTAATAGTCTCCATGCAAATCCCGGAGGGGAAGTTTGCAGGGAGAAATAATCTCCACCACAAATAATGAAAATGCAGAACTTGAATCCTTTAAAGGTCCAGGAGATACATAAATGAACAAACTTAACAATGAATAACGTCCCCCCAAAATGCCATGAAATGTGTGTTTAAGTTTCTAGTATAAACAAATTCACCTCAATACAAAATACAATGCAGAATATTAATTAGTCACCATTAATCTGGTAACTGAATTCTCGGACAAACCAGCTGCCCAAATGTACAGCTCTTTCTGGAATACGTAACACTTGGAGTTAGAATCCTCATAAATGAGGATGGTGATGAGAAACTAAAAAATGTTCTTCTAAATTTTAAATGAGATAATACAGTGTCCGACATATAGGAAATGCTAAATAAATGGATTTCATTTTCTATAAATTTCTATTCCCCATCACCCTGGACTTCTCCTTTTTGCACATTCTTCCTAATGGCCCCAAATTCCTGATGGCATCACAAACCAATGTCAGAAAGACCCATCACTGGATTATTAGGGACAGTACTCTTTACACTGCTCTTAATGTTGCGCAGGTGGGATACAGATCAGCTGGGGTTACATTTGAATAGAAATGGAGATTCAGAGCACAGATTTAACAGCAAGTCAAAGAATGTCTACCAGAGCAGCTCGTTAATTACATGTACCAAACACTATAATAAAATAGCATCTATCCATCCAGGAAATGTTCCTTTACTTGCTGTTTGAAAGCAATGATTTCCATAGTTGACTTGTGTACAATTATTCCTTCAGTGACTGAATGTCTGTTTAAAGCAGTTCAAGAGCTCAGAAAATTCCCTCTGATGTGACTATAAGGCAGGAATAGTATTTAGGATATTATAAAATTGCCTCTGGTATTCAGGTTCGCAAGCATTTAACAAGCACCCTCCGCAGAGTCAGGTACCACTGGGTGCTGGGAGAATAAAAACAAACAAGATAGGGTAGAGTTTGCCTTTAAGGAGCTCAGAGACAAACAAGCAGGTGACTTCAGTACCATGTGAAATGAAGTGTTATGATAGAGAAGAGGCACCAGATCCAGCTATCCTGGGAGCGAGAGGCTGGAGAGGCGACTGCTTGTAAGAGGTGATGTATAAGAAGAGTCTTAGACAGTGAGTGACACAGGCCAAGCAAAACAGTTTGGAGCAGAGTAGAGTGTCCCAGGAGGGAGTGGGGCAGAGAGTGGAAACTGGCTGGGGTCAGAGGAAGCTAGTATTATGTAAAAGAGCTTAAAGCTCAAACTAGAACGGACAGGGAGCTTCGGAGAAGCTTATTCAGAGGAATGTCATGGTTAAAATTGCCTTTTAAATAGTTGACTCTGATAATCCATCTTAACAAGTTTGGGGCTGAAGTTAGGAGGCCCAAACAAAGGATAATAATGGCCAAATTTAGGATAGGGGCTGTAGGTTTGAAGGAGAGAAAATAGGTTGAAAACATATAGGAAGTAGAAATCATGATACCGGGTTATTCATTATATATGGAAGGTAAGGTCGAGAATGAGTCCAGGGTTCTTCACTTGAGCAAATACTGATACCAACAAACATGAGAGGGATACAAGAATTCTCTGCACCAATAAGCTGCCACATAATTCCAAGGGGCACTACAGCGTATAGATGGAGAGCATGAGCTTTTGAGCCAGAGTGGCTGGGTTCAAATTCCATCTCCATCGTTTAAAATCTAGGTTAACTTGGATGAGAGCCTCCATCCTTCCATGCAATTTCCTCATCTATGGAAGGGTGATGATAATGGTAGTACCTATATTGTAAGATTGTTATGAGGATTCCATAAGGAAATATATGCAATATGCTTAGAACAGTTTCTGACACAACAAGCAGTAAACTATATATATATATATATATATATATATACACATATATATATGTATGAAAAACACTCAAGGTGAGAAGATAAGTGGAACAAAACCCAAACTGCAGTGAATGCCACCATGAAGTAGATCAAAGGGAGAAGGGTAGCATAAGAAAGTCCAAAGAAGTAGAGTTTCAAGGAGGAAGAGGGAGCAAGTTTCAGATGCTGTTGAGAGATCAAGCAAAGTCAATGTAACAAAGGACTTTAAAGGCAGCAGATAGGTACACAGTGAAATATAACTTCTCATCCTCTTCTTCAGATGAAGCTCTACTGTTTTGAAAGCAAAAACTACGACTACTTCTCTCTTAGATGTTGTCAGTTCCATTTCACCAAACCAATACAAGGCATAAGAGCAAATGTGATTTGGGACAACTGGCTAACAATTCAGGAAAAATAGAAGACAACTAAACTGGATCCCTATACCATCCCTCATATCAAAATAAATCTCAGGTGCGTCAGAGAATGATATGTAAAATACGAAGTCAAAAAATATAAAAATAAATTCATAAACATTTTGTAATCTAGGGGTGAAAAAGTATTACCTTTAAACATGATGAAATGTTTAGACACTATAAAGAAAATGATTTACAACTTTTCTATAGAAAAAAATACCATAAAGAAAAATTTTAAAAACACAATGACACGAATATTTGTTGACTTATTTGAGCAATAATATGGCCAAGACTCTAATATTTGAAAAAATATGTCAAAAATGTAACAAATTTATAAGAAAAGACCACAATCCCAGTAGAAAAACTGGCAAAGAACATGTGTAACTCACAAGAAATGAAAAACAAATGAATAATAAATCATTGAAAATATTCTCAATGTAAATGTGAATTAAATCTATAAAGCAATTCTATTTATCACCATCCATGTAGGCAAAGGTTGATAAGATAAATATCTTCCAATGTCGATGCTGTTAGAAAAAATAGTCACTAATTTTTACTAGTATTTGGAGTATAGATTATTAAAACATTTTGGGCGTCATTTAGCAATAACTATTAAATTTTAGGTGCAAACATCAATCCATCCATCCTACAAAAGACCTGGCCAGTACTCTTTAGAACTACCAATGTGATGGGAAACAAGTGAGAAATAGTCACAGACCAGAAGAAAGAAGAAATACAATGACTAAATGCAATTGGTATCCTAAATTAAACTCTGGGACAACAAAATTCAGTGGGAAACATCCCACTGAAATCTGGAATTTAGTGAATAGTAATGTACCAATATTGGTTTCTTACTTTTGACCACTAATATGGTTTATTGTATTACCATGCTAATATAAGATGTTAATTTTAGAGTAAACTGGGTGAGGGGTATATATTATCTTGCAACTTTTCTGTAAATCTAAAGTAACTCCAAAATTAAAAGTTTATTTAAAAATTTGATTAACCAGCAATTTCATTTCTAAGAAATGTATCCTATAGAAATGCTGCTGCAGGACTTCCCTGGTGGCTCAGTGGTTAAGAATCCGCCTGCCAATGCGGGGGACATGGGTTCGAGCCCTGGTCCAGGAAGATCCCACATGCCTAAGCCCGTGCACCACCACTACTGAGCTCGCGCTCTAGAGCCCGTGAGCCACAACTACTGAGCCCACGCGCCACAACTACTGAAGCCCACGCAACTGGAGCTTGTGCTCCACAACAAAGACAAGCCACCACAATGAGAAACCCGTGCACAGTAACGAAGACCCAACACAGCCAAAAATAAATAAATAAATAAATTTATTAAAAAAGAAAAAAAGAAATCTTTGCCATAAACGTCCTGAAGAACATTTAAGAAAAAAGAAAGAAAAGAAATACTGCAACCAGCATAAAAAAATAAGTATATAAGGATATTCAGTACACATTAATTGTAACTGGAAAAAAAATGTAGAAAAGAAGATTAAATAATTGAGCTGTGACTGTAAAGTGGAATGTTATACATCCATTAGAAAGGATGTGTTCTAGACTTAAAACTACTGGAAAGAAAGTTGTCTATGGTATATTGTTAAAAGAAGTAAAAGCAAGTTGCTGTATACAGATACAGATAGAGAGATAGAAATAGATATTTACGGTTAAAACATATATATACACACACACACACACACACACACACACAGAAGAAACCTGGAAAAATCATGTAATTGGTTTTTGAGAGATAGGAAAGTGGAGGACTTTTTGACTTTCTCAGTTTTTCAAATTTTTCCCCTTGAACATTATTAATTTAGTTAGTACAACTGATATGTTTCTCTTCAAATGTTGTAATGGAAAAAATAGTGGACAATTAAGAATTAGAAAATTTAGGAAATATTCAGTTTTGCATTGCCATTATACGATCTCGGGCATGTGGCTTAGTTTATCTGGGCCCACCTTTCCCCAGATAACAGGAAGAAGTGAGATTTGATCACCTCTTGATATCTTTCCCAGACCTAAAATTCTATTAGTTTATTGTCTTGAGGATTGGGTGATCCTGCCACTCTAACATCTGTAGAAATTGGTTTAATTAGTTTTACAATGTCTCTTTTAAGAGTTAATAAACGTTATCTTTTAGCTGATGGAGGAGGAGGTATGGGGTAGGTAAAAACAGATATATTAACTCATTTACTCAAAGAGTTTTATAAAGTAACTTGGGACTCATGGCCAATTCATAATGAACACAACTGGTTTGTGGTTCATTACCTAATGGTAACATTAGGTTACCTGGAACATTCCTCTTTTACACAATGGTTTTGACCAATTATTGGACACCATCAGCCTGAGAGACTATATATACTTTCAGCGGTTAATGGACATTTCAAAGGCACCATGATTCAAACTTTCTTTAAACTCTTTTATACACTTTAATGAGTTGCTCCTAGTCAACCTTGGGCACACACATTACTAAGAAGTCAAACACATTCTTTCCATTCCTAACAATTATATATTTTTCTGAAATCTATTCAGTTATTGCAGGCAGTGTAGGTTTATCAATTACCTCTCCAAGCTGTCCATTATCTATATTGAGAGTATAATTTGTTTCCCGCATAGAGTATGTGTTAACAGCATGATGAGTTTTACATTTGTAATTAATTTTGAACTGACAAAGAAGGTAGGAAAAATTTTCCCATAAATAAAAGTAATGAATGCAAGTATTTAAACAAAAGGTCCTAGTAACTCCCAGCAACTAAAAAAAAGAAAAAAACTCAATCTTCTCTATCTTTTAAATTTAAAATACGAAGATATTTTGTTCCTTCTTCACGACACTCCAGAGATTTTGAAATTCTAATACTAAAAAGGATAATAAATGACAGGTAGGCACACTGCATTGACTCTGTGAGCAAGAAATTGTTTACTTCTCAATAAAAGTAATAAGATTAGTTTTCCTGTACATGACCAATTGGCTTGTTCACACAAAGTTTTATCAAAAAATCATTTTTCTAGACATAAATTCCTACCCATGATGAAACTAAATATTTTGCTACTCTTAACACTTTTAGAATGATAGAGAGCTTGAAATTAAATTACACTAAATGCCTTTATATTTATTCGGCATTAAACCTTATTTTCTTTACTGTCATTCTGCCAGCGTGATATCATCGGAGTTGAAGAGGGATGCTAATGCTATTTATATTACACTGCACTGTCCTCTAATTGACCTTGTTTGTGCAGTGGAATGGCTGCTTTTCTCAAGCTGCCAGCCCTTTATTGCAGCATTTTGACCATGCACTGGTGGCTCTTTGTGTTACTGCTGAGTTCAAGAATCAATACTGCATTCCCTACAGCCCATAAAGGCAGCTGACAGCATGAATTAACTGAGTGTGGCCAGTTGCATGGAGGGCCATTGTCTTTAAGGAAAATCTGGACGTGATTACCAGCCTCCTTCTCTGAGTGAAGGTTTTAATGCAAAGTGCGAGGTTTCTATAATTTAATTTTGGCCTGCTGCTCTGACACGCTCCGCTTTGCCACCTCTTCACAGAATCCAAGCTATAAATGGCTGCAAACCAAAACACATACCGAGACAAAGGCAAATACTCACAGTCATATGATAGCAGTGGTTTCACCTGACTTGGCCATTCTCTTCTGATAGTATCCTTATAACAGGTTCTATTTCTTCAACCCAGTCTACCTACCGTAGTCATAAGTCAAGCAAAAGTTAAAAATTAAACTTGTTATAACCTCTATATCTGAATGAAATTTTCATATGTGGCAAGGTGGAAAAAATCTTCATGAAGAACCCATTGCTTTCAAATCGACTGTCAAAATTATAGAAAAATTTGTCTATACTTCCTCATCCACCACCCATGGCAAGACGACTTCTGTCCCCTCTATTCCATTGACCTATTTTCCCTTACAACAAAATCAAATCAATTATTTCCAACTCTTATCTTCTCCGCAGTATTTACTATCAAAGACTTCCTCCTTCGTCAAACGTTCTCATCTCCTGGAATCTTGTTGCTTCTCAGTGTTGGTGTCCCTCTCATTTTATCCTTCTTCTCTTCTGACTTTAATGTGGCCCCTCTGTGTACAACCTCTTCCTTTTTCATGCCTGTAATTACTTTCAATTTCCATGTATTGACTCCTAAGTATTGACTATCATCTTCATCTCCAACCTGGTCCTCTTAAGAATTTTGATTGTCTCATCTCTCAAACTCAGAACATTATCTCCTGTTGGGTTTTCCAGTTCAGTAAATGACCATCAGTTTCATATGCAAGAACCTGGACCTGTCCTTCACCTTCTACACCGAATCGGCTATCAAGTCCTCCTAATCTACCCCTTATTCTTGCAACCAAGCCATCCCCTCACCTCCATCATTTCCACGACCTCTATACTAGTCAGGCTCTCCTTCAAAGGGCTTTCTCATCCATCTCCCTGACTCCATACTTGGCCCTGCCCCTGCCATTGAAATATCCACCCTGAAACTAACCTTATCTTTCTAAAACTCGAATCGGTTCACATTACTTCTCTGTTAAAACATTTCAAAGACTCCACATTAAGACTTTAGTTACCTCTTTAGCTTCAAGTTTTATGGGGTGTTGTCTTTTGCCCTTTCGCAATGATATGTATTTTGGTCCCATAACTACTAACTCAATGATTTAAATACAAGGACAAGGACCATGGCAAAGACTTATTTTGCAACCAGAACAAAGGAAAACACCTATTAGACACTTGACTGCAATCATTATGCTCCAAGGCTGCAGTTATTGTCTAAGCTTCCACAAGTATGTTACACAAAGGGAAAACCCACAGAATAACAAAGGGGGATTTATGTAAGCCTTTAAAAGGGGAAATGACATGTCATTTCTTGCTTTATCAAAAGACCTATATTTCCAGAGAATTTTAGTATTGAAAACATCAGTTCTGTTTATAATAGGCAATGCTCTTGGTTGAAATTAATTCAAGCAGAGTTATTCAAGGGACAGTGTATTATATACAAACCATTTAACTTGAGCTTTAAAACGATTTTTCATGTCTGAGAATTATCAAGAAGATACCGGTCTGGATCAACACTTTCCATAAACTGGAATAAAACCTGTGGTTTTAAAGGCTTTCATTTTAAAGGCAGACATGTGTGAGACTCTTAAAGGCACAGTTTCAGATCTCTTCCCACTCAAAAATTCTGCTGCTATTCATTTTTTTCAGGACGGTTTTATTTTACTTCCATTGTCCCCAAATATCCTACCCATTAAAAAACAAATTAAAGTATAGAATTCTTATATTCCCACTTCCAGAAAGGCTGAAATGAAGTTGGTAATGCTACAGCTACCTAAGCTGCCTCATTCTCCCCAGAATATGTAGCCATCAGCTAAGAAATAGGTGTGTTCAAGTCAGCACGTGATGCTCCTTCCAGGATATCTGTAGAAAACATGTTTGTCACTTTCCTACCCTTCCTCCCACCAGCTCTTTCATCTCTCATATGGGGCACTTCCCTGGCCTGAGAAACTTCAAGGGTTTATGGCTTGGCGGCTCAACACCATTTGAGGGTTCTGTTGAGAGTGCAAGAGGCAGATAAAAGGAAAGCACGCACAATTCTCTGTCCTCCACACCTCGCATGGAGGACAGAGGACTATAGCGTGGAAGGAGGCTCAGGCTGCCTCCATAATGACCGGCTTGCTGCTGCTTGTAACGTATGAAGAGTTAGTGAACAGCAGTGGGAGGGGCATTTTGTGATACATATGTACATTCACTTTGCCATTAAAAGAAGAAGTAACGTGGTCCAAGAAGCCCGAGGAGGAATCACCAGGTAACATCTCTAACTCACCCTCCCTTATTTTGTCAGGAGCCTCCTGGCATTGAAGTATGGCTACTAGCAAGAAAGAAAGTGGACACAAAGGAGAAAATGTCACACCCCCTTTATACTTGGGAAGGTACATTTGTGTAGCTGCTTCCGAGACATCGAAGTGACTAATTAAAACCATTAAGTACTTTTGCTCTTGATTTAGTTTACCTAAAATGATTCTTCTGAGCAGCAAGATGATTTTTACCAAGTTCCCTTAATCAAAGGCAACATCCACTGGATTAGATCTGCCTAAAAATATATTTTATAGGATTCAGCATACTTTACACCTTCCTGAAATAACCCTATGTTTTTAACGACAATTGTGGTTGCCCGGCCTTTTGACCTGATAGAAGAGTAATAGCAGCCCAGTTCCTTGAAGTGGTGCAAGTCTGGATGGGAGTGGGGGAATGGAGAGCTGTTCATTAAAGCCTTCGCTGTGGGCCTGTCCGCGAGAATCGCTGTACCTCAAAGCCTGAAAATATACACGCTTTTTCTCTCTCTTCGGTAACGTGCAAAAGCCATGTTTATTTGTTAATCTAGTCTCCATCCCCTTACCCTTACCCAAAAAGTTCTGTTTCCATTAATAAAAAAATGTGGCTGCTTTTTGTTTTTCGAACCAAGCCTCCGAGTGAATTATCTGGCCAAAGCAAAAGGCCAGGGGGCCCTCTGGATAATATACGAGAAGGCTCTATGGCATCAGCTGGGAAATCCGCAGCCAACATTGGAATAATCGAAAGTGACCCATATGCAATAATAGCCTGTGTGACAGTGAAGAGGGGACACCAGGAAGCAGGTGGTCTATATGACAGAAGATCAATACTCCTGTAGAGGGGATAAAATAGATTCTAAATGGAAAATAAACTCGTGGAGGATACGTCCAGGAAGACAAGAGAAGAGGAAGGAAAATAAGCCAAACGTGCAGGAAACAACACAACAAAGAGAAAGTGAGGGCATGTGTGAGGCCCACAGCTGATGTGACGATAAAAACTGACTGTGTGAGAGTCGATAGGAATTTGCTTCCTTGGCAAAGAAAGGGGGCAATGCAAGCATTCAGGAGCTCAAGCCACCCAGGTGAGCCAGGATCTCCTCTATGCTAGTTTAATATGCTTAAAAAATATCATCATTTGTACAAAGTGTTTACAGCCTCAAAAACTTGGTTTCGTTTAGTGAGGCCTAGTTTCTAGTAAGGAAATGAGGACAACCTATATTTCACTTCTTTTGAAAATATATTTCAACAAAAAGGGAGATGGATAGAGGTAAACCTAATTTGCATTATTTAGTTCAAAAGAAATGTTGCTTTGATGCCACCGCGTATATTTGCAGTGCTTCCTTGCTCTCCTGGGAGCTGGTTTGTATTAACATTCCATTCCTCTTTTTCATTATTGCTACCACATATATTAAAACACACGTGCGCCACACACACACACACACACACACAATTAGCTGATAAAACCATAACAGCAACCTCCAGTATGAGAACTTTCTCCAGAATTCAATTCCAAACATAAATACAACTAAAGACTCTGACAAATGTTAATAAAGTTTCATTAGCTTAAAAGACAACATTGGAATTTCATGATTCTTTGTTCCTATCGTGGGTCGCGTGAATCCGTGCTTCCAGGGACTCACATTATTCTGCAGTTAGGCCTGGAGAATATTTCAAATCTCATTCAAATGGTGGAACATTGCATTATCTACAGCATCATCTTGATTTCTTCCTTTTATTTTTTTGTGAAGGAAACTCGCAATGCGTTGTTCCTCAGATGCTGGGAGAGGAGTGGGGTGTCTCACTTCCCATCTGCTCACGGGTACCCGAGGAGGGTTTTCCTCCCAACCACTGCAAACCTATATGGAAATCAGAAGTCAAGGACTGTGATCTTCTTACAGAAACAGCTTTAAAAATCTCCAGCTATTCCCGCAACGCAGCAGATGCGTGGGCTACTGCCCAGCTCCGGCTGGCTCTCAAAACTGCTGACACCAAGCCTGAGATTCTGTCAGGAAGCAGCGTAATGTTTACACAGAGCTGCTAGGGTTGATGAGATGCCCTCCTTGGCACGCTCTTCAAGTACATCTTTCGTTCCTGCATCCCCACGTTGCCTGAAACGGTCTTGCTTTCCGTGGCTCTGGGCTCACTCTGCCTGGACGGTGAGCTCCACGAGGGCAAGTCTGTGTGTAATAATTCCGGGATCATCCCTCACAGGGCATGGAACATGGTAAGAACTCTGTGATCACTTCCTAGATGAATAAATGGAATGAAGAATCTTGAAGAAGCCTCCTAAAGGCCAATCACTTCCTGAACCTGGCAGGGAGCTCTGTGTCCCTAAAGGAAGACACATAACTGAGAAGAGCCAACTCCCCTACTGCCTGGAGGGGAAGAAAAGCCAAATAAGCCCTGATGCTGAGGACCCATTTGGACCAGCACAGGGTAGACTATAACTGAGGGCTGTACTGAGAAACACAGGCTGAGCCCCGCGAGCAGCTCATTGAAAGGGAAGGAACGTTTTAATGAACTGCCTGGAGGGCTCAGCCTGTGTTTCTCAATACAGCCCCCAGTTATACCCTGCCCTGTGCTGGTCTTTCTTTCCTGACTGGAATTCCTTCGCTCCTAAGGATGAATCTCAGCAATGGTGAGCCATCCGCCCGTCTGGAACCCAACCAGGCAGTGGCATGCTGCTTCCAAAGTCAAAACCAGGGTCAAGCTTTTGCCTTTTGACCCTATTATTTTAATTTTGGGTGAGTCTTAAAAAGTCGAGATGATACCTGGATGATTACAGCTCCAGCTCCAAGTTTATCGCAGCCCTAAGCTCCATGCCTGATATAAGAGGCCCAGGAGACTGTGGGCCCCTCCTGCCACTGCCTTCTTCCTGACTGCCCAGCCCTGCTGGCCGAGCTGCCCTGCTGCAGTGTGACAACGCCTGATTCATGGCTGTCTGCGCTCAGGCAGGCAGGGCTTTTGCTGGAGCCTGCTCAGCTGCTGTATCCTAAGAAGAGCCCACGTTTTATCAAGTCTTTCCCTCAGGAAGATCACAAACCACGTGATGCCCAAACATCTCTTCATCCGGCCCCGTCCCTTGGGAAGTGAAGACTACACAGAGCCTTAGAGAAAGAGGCTGTCAGAGCTCTAACTAAAATGTGACTGGCATGTGGAGGGTTACTCTGTCCTCCAACAGAATGTGCCGTATGTTCTTCTGTAAGCACAAGTGACTGAATTTATTCTTTATCTGAAAGATAGTTAAAATGAGTTGTCAAACACTTTCGGTTTAGTACCATATTCAAGACTCTTTTTTTGTTGTTGTTTCAAATGGCTCTTTGCGTAATCAGGACATTCTTAAATATATTAAAAAGACCTTTTGTCTATTTACCTATTTAATAATTTTCAGATTTTACTGTCAGGAGCAAATCAAGGAAGATCTAATATAGAAATGCCTTCTGTATTATTAAACAATGCATTTAATCTCCAGGGCTTCCAGATGAATATTTCAGTCTGGGGCAGGTGGATAATGCTAGCAGCCCTCCCTACAATGCATAAACATACATGCATGTACACATATATGTGCACATATATGCATGCACGCACACAATTATCTCTCTGAGGAGTGCTACAAACTCTATTTTTTATGCCACGGGCTATAGGATATAACCAAGTGAGAATTATAGTCTTTTGTGGTTTCAGAACAGTATGGAGGTTCCTTAAAAAACTAAAAATAGAACTACCATATGACCCAGCAATCCCACTACTGGGCATATACCCTGAGAAAGCAGTAATTCAAAAGGACACATGTACCCCAATGTTCACTGCAGCACTATTTACAATAACCGGGACATGGAAACAACCTAAATGTCCAATGACAGACGAATGGATAATGAAGATGTGGTACATATATACAATGGAATATTACTCAGCCATAAAAAGGAATGAAATTGGGTCATTTGTAGAGATGTGGATGGACCTAGAGTCTGTCATACAGAGTGAAGTAAGTCAGAAAGAGAAAACCAAATATCATATATTAACACATATATGTGGAATCTAGAAAAATAGTACAGATGAACCTATTTGCAGGGCAGGAATAGAGACACAGATGTAGAGAACGGACACGTGGACACGGGGGGTGGCGGAAGGGGAGGGTGGATGAAGTGGGAGATGAGGATGGACATATCTACACGACCATGCGTAAAATAGATAGCTGGTGGGAACCTGCTATAAGGCACAGGAAGCTCAGCTCGGTGCTCTGTGACAACCTCCTAGATGGGTGGGATTGGGGGTAAGGAAGTCCAAGAGGGAAGGGTTATATGTATGCTGATATGGCTGATTCACTTCATTGTACAGCAGAAACTAACACAACATTGTAAAGCAATTCTACTCCAATTAAAAGGGAGGAAGGAAGGAAGGAAGGAATGAAGGAAGGAAGGAAGGGAGGGAGGGAGAGAGGGAGAGAGGGAGGGAGGGAGGGAGGGAGGGGGAGGAAGAAGGAAAGAAAGTCCTTTGTGGTTTAATAAGGAGCTAAATGAGAAGAGTCAGAATGTCCCCCTTGATCAAACCCCAGCCTCTATTTGCTCATTCTATCTGGGTTTCAAACTACCCCTGCTTCCCAAAGCCTAACCCCATTCTCTGTGAACCACCTGTGAGGACTTCACCGTGGGAACTCGAAGACTTTGTGGGAAGTGTCAAATGTATTTTATAAGGAAAGCTATGTTTTACTCTTTCGAAGCTATCAAACAAAAAAAAGAGTGCTTTTCGGTGTTGTTTTAATATATGAGCCTAGGGATAATTTACTTAGCCAAGTAAGGGAGCTCTCTTGACTTGATTTCTGTGCACACTGATGTTTGCTTGAACCCACCCACCTGCTGGTATACACAAACGGGTAACTTGGGAGATTTTTTTCTGTTCCTTAATGTATCAAACCCCAGCCTGATTCTTGAAAAAATAAATATTCTAAGAAAAAATTAGGGGAAATATCTGCTTATCTCTCCTTTTTGAATAAAGAACAACGAAAGACAGCATGAGCAAGGGACTGGCAAAATGAAAATGTGGCTTTAGAAAAAGTTATTCACAATCTGAGTAGCAAAATTCATCCCAGGTGAAATCTTTTCTTTAGAGAACTGGATGATTTCATTGATGCTCTAAATGCAAATGGTATTAGATATTCAGGCCCTTGATCTAGCCGCCTGGATGGGCTTTTGGATTCTGTAAAATTCATTTTTCTTTACTCTTAAAACATCATTTATTTTCTTTATCTAGGTATGTAAAGGGAAAGAGAAACAAACAAGCAAAAATAAAAATTACTGAAGAGGGAACACAACAAATCATTCCCTAAGCAATAATAGTTGTGGAAAGCGGCCTTTCACATTCACTAACTTTTTTCTCTGAGTGAAAAACAAAAACAAGTTGAATATATTTTCCCTTGAAAGCTGCAAAATGATTTGTAATCTCAGAATTATCAAAGTGATTCTGTGTTCTCAGAAGTATCAAACAATTCACAGGAAAAACTGGAACTACTAACCTATTAGTAATGACATCTTAAAGACTGAAGGAGAGAAAACTGAGGAGACAATTCTTCTAAACATGTCAGTGTAAGAAAAGAAGGAGACTTAAAATGACCTGTCCATCTTAGAGCAAGATTTTTGAAATGATAATTTAGCAACTCCGATCTCTAGAGTTTTGCCTTTTTATGCTAAAGGTATCTGTTTTCACTTAATCTTCCTTTTTCACAAGGTTTAAAGTAAATCTTCTGATATAAAACTACTGAATTAGACAAATGACATTTGTTTGATTAATGTCTCTCATAAGCAAGGACTCCATGACCTCTGCATGTTTCTGTCAGGTGTCATTTAGGCTACATTTAAATTTAGGCTAGGATCACGGAGACACTGGATAAAGGATTGGTTTCGCTGTGATGATGTGCCTTTCCTATAGGCAGATAATGAGTGTGAAGTAATTTTTCATATATATGGGATGGGAGGAGGAACAGTGTCAACTCAGAGCATATTTTATTTCAAAAATAAAATGGAATAAATTTGAAATAAATTCCCCAAGGCTTGTAAGTAACTTTCACTCACCTAATTTGGCATCTGTTTACTTGCATTTATGTATCACATTTGTATTACTATGTGACCCATATTAAACCAATTTAGATTATGGTTGGGGAATGTTGAGCAGATAATTTAGATTACCACAAATATCCTTAATGTGATATTTTTAATCACTAGCTAATTTAAATGGTAACAATTAAGATTGTAGTTATAATCTTTACCTGTTAGGAAAGTATTTAGCTGCAGGTAATGAAGTACTAAACTATACTATCTTAACAAAATAGGTATTGGTTTTTTTCCCACAAAAAAGCAAGACAAGATGATGAACTCTGATGTGAGTTGGACAGCTCTAGGATATCAAACCAGACATGTTTTCTCTCTTATAGTCACAAGATGGCTGTACAGCTCCAGGCATCACATCTGCATTCAAAGCAGGAAAAGAGGTGAAAAGTGGTGTGAACCATGTCTATTCTTCTATACAAAAAAGGGAAAATCCTTTGCAGAAACAATCTTAACAGACTTCTTCCTAGATTCCATTGGCAGAACTGAGTCTCACGGTCACCCCTTATGCCCTGGAGACCAGGAGAGCAAGGAAAATGATTGTCGTGATTGGCTTTGGCTAATTACAATCTATATCAGATCCAGGGTGGCAAAGTACATTGCCATTCTGAACAAATGTGGGCTTCTGTTAGAAAGGAAAAAGGAGAATGGATGTTAAGCAGGCAATAACATTGTCCTACATCCATAAACAGAAATCAATAGTTCTCTTGCTTATTTGCCAAAATAGGCAACCTTCAGTCTTCAAACTCAAAGTGTTTGTCCAGCTGACAACAGTCAAGCACATCATCTTGGTATGGAAAGAAGCATACTTCCTACTAATTTCCACAGGGTCCTTAATATCTATCATCAGAACTGATGTTATATGACAGCAGAACTTAACCAAAGTTCAAATAAAATATCTTTCTTTTCCTACTGTTGTTTGAAAAGTGCTTCCTATAGGCCTATGCGTGTCTTCACACTCCATCTTCTCTACATTTGCTCTCCAAGGCAATAAGGAACAGGTTGCTTGGTTTGTTGTAAGATGCCCAGATCATCCTCAAGGTCTTTAAGCGAGTTGACAGAGCATAACGGAAAGTTCACAGATGCTGGTAAAAGACAGACCTGAGCTTGCCCCCAAGTTTCTTCTCTTACTTGCTGCCTAATCTTTGGTAATCTACTTTCTACTTCATTTTTCTCATCTGGACACGAGTGTAACCATCCCCAACTCATGAGCAGCCACAAGGATGGAAGGGGTCACGTAGACCAACGTTCAGGACCCACCATGCTGTGCCTCAACCTCTCCCCCTTAAAAGTGTCACCTCTCCTGGGAGCCAGCAGAGGAGAACCACTGCCCGCTGAGAATTTCAGGATTGGTTTTAAATCTCGCCCTTAAGTCTGCAGAGAAAAAACTTTCATTTTCCAGATTACAAAAGGTCTTTTATTTTGCTGAGATAAAAAATGGATTCAAATCCTTCCAAGTTTAAATCTGCAGTCCTAGAAAACAGAAACCCGACTTGACAATTCTTGGAAGTTGGGGTCTGGAGGCTTCTGAAAACAGAGATCCGGGTCGCTGGGGACGAGGGAGGGGAACAGAGTGACCGGACAGAGGAAGGTGCGGAGGTTCTGAAGCTGTAGTCAAGGCTTCCTTTCCTGCAACCTTCAGCCCTCATTAAAGTAGCTGATCTCTCCTCTAACCGCTTTTTTTTTCTGAGTTTATTTTATATCCAAGTAACATCAGTTTTATGATTATGTAATAAATGTTATCTGCTTTCTCAAGTGTAAAAATAGGATAATAATAATATCTTTTTCAGTGGAATTATGTGGGGATTAAATGAGCTAATGTAGGTGAAAGTGCCTAGCACAATGCTTGACTCATGTTTGGTCCTTCAAATATATGCATTAAGCATGCGTATGTGTGTTTTCTGACTAGTTACTCATCAGAACTTTCCAAAGTAATTTTCATCATTCTTTGAATAGTTTGGGTTTTTTAATAAATTTCCAACTTTCTTCATTTTATTCATTATAGTCTTTCGGAAGTCTTCCCAAGGGATATAACATACTAACTGATGCTCTGCCTACACTGAATAAACATTTCCAAACCATTACATTTATATTAAAAATCTTTTTTCATCTATCTGCAAAATTTCGTTTACAGCACAGACTGTTAAAATTAAGTCAGTGAGGAACAGACTTGATGTGACTCTTGTCTAGAAATCATCCCTAAAGACAGCAAAAGCCACTCCTCTAAAGGGAAGTTTTGATGAAGAGACCTGCAGGGCAGAACTGATTCTCATATTAGAAAACTAACACCCTGGGACATTCCGGGTGGCACCGTGGTTAAGAATCTGCCTGCCAATGCACGGGACATGGGTTCAAGCCCTGGTCCGGGAAGATCCCACGTGCCTCGGAGCAACTAAGCCCATGTGCCACAACTACTGAGCCTGTGCTCTAGAGCCCACAAGCCACAACTACTGAGCCCGCGCACCTAGAGCCCATGCTCTGCAACAAGAGAAGCCCCCGCTCGCCCCAACTAGAGAAAGCCCACGCACAGCAACAAAGACCCAATGCAGCCAAAAAAGAAAAACAAAACACAACCTAACACCCTGCCTGCACCAGTAATTCCTTTCCAAACATTCATTCCATGATGGGTAGACACAGCCTTAATGGCAAGTGAACGCTGTATTTGAGGGATTGTTTTTGAAAATTGGAGACCCATTAGGCATGAATCTCATTTATGTAGAACTAGAAAGAGCAGCTCTGCTACTTGCAAAGCATTAGAACAAAATCCTGATCATAAATAAAATAAAAAGTCACATGTAGTGTTTTAGAGCTTAATTGATTATGCTGATTTTGGTATATTTTCTTTCCTGTTCTCCAAACTATTTAAGTAATAAAGTTTTAATTGCTATCTGCACCAATTAAGAGTCCTTGGCAAAATGCTTGAAAGCAAATAATAAATGATTCAAATGTATAAATAAAATGAAAATATGCTAACATAGGAATGATAGACTGTACCTACAGCACACGGGGGGCTTCCCTGCAGGAGAATGGAAGAGTCCCCCTCTTTCTAATATTACCATTTTTTTCTGTAGCAAAGGAAAAGGCAGCACTAGCAAACAAAAATTGCTTTTCACTTTGCCAACAAGCTAAATAGAATGAAATTTCAATGAAAGTGACTGGAAAATGTACATGGTTGATGCTAAATTTGCAAAAATTCCAAAGATATGGGTACAGTTTGTCACAAAAATGATGTTGAAATCTTTTTGTTTTGTCAGAAAAATTATGCAAAGGAAAAAATTGCCAATTTTCCTCCTCCAGCTCTTGTCCTTGCCTATTCTAGAATCTGTTGGCTTTCTGAAGAAAAGAGACAGGAATATTTTTACTTTTAAATCTTTTATTTTGCTAATCACTAAGTATCTGTGGCACCCATGTTTCTGTGGGAGCTTTCATGAAGATAATAGGCCTGCATCTGTCCCTCACAGCATCAGAGGACGACCAGACACGGAGCCTTACATGAAAGCCCTTTTTAGACTTCAAAATGCCCCCAAATGTTCATTTCCCTTATTAGCTAAATGCTGACTTAGATACATTTAAATACTGTTTGTGGAAAAGAAAATGAGATTCTAAACTCAGGATCAAAGGGAAATTAGATAGCCTTAAAAGTAAGGATGGAAGATAAGAAAAAACAAAACATTCTTTTACTAAGATTGATAGACCAGGCCTAGATTCAGTCCTTATCTTTCATTAACAACAGCAACGCACTTTTTTTTTTTCACAGATCAGAGGAGCACAGACTCTTGTCTGAGTCTTCTCTGAACACCCAGCCCTTAAAACGTAGGAGGTCTACGGAAGAAGGTCTGTAAACACATATTCAATGAATGAATGAATGTTCACTAATGAACAGGTACAGGGCTGAGGTTTTGTGGGTTTTTTTAACTTGCCATTGTTTATTTGTCTTTACATTAAACGTATGAAATAGGTTTGGTCCTCCATTTTTTATAAGAAAACTAAAAATCGGAAAGGTATTTGCTGTATGCTTAACTCTTCCTAAGCATTTCACATAATTATATCATTTAACGTTCCCTACAGCTCTATGGGGTGAGCGCTATTATCCCCATTTAAAAGTAAGAAAATTGACATAGAAAAAAGTAAAATTACTTGCCTAACAAATGAGGCCCACCAAGCAGGATTCTAATCCAGGCAGTCTGACCCGCAAGACCTCACTCCCAGTGTGATTATTATCCTGCCTTCCCTGCTGAGGGCACACAGCAAGGATGCGGTACAGACAAGATTTTGTATCTGACTCTGCTTGATTCCAAAGCATGATCTCTTTGCATTCCACCTCCTGGAGAGTATTTCAAAAGTTGCCAAAATAGAAGATTGGAGTCAAAAAGAGTTGGAGGATTGGGAGTCTTGGTAGGAAAAACTGAAGTTGATAAGCCCTGTTTTGGGGTCAGTTTTGCTAAAGAGACAAAGAGGAAGACAGCATTGATGCATTGATGTGAGGGGAGCTGACCAGATCCAGGAGAGAGTCTGAATTCCATCACTAATGAGTGGATGACACTGAACGCTTTAATGCAACTGATCTAAGACTCAATTCCTTAAATGAGAGAATCAAGTAAAAGAGTGAAGCAAATGCTATGCAACTTGGGTTTTATACCAAAGTAAGCGGGACTATGAAGTTAGAAAATGCCACTGTTAGAGAGTGACAGTATGTCTTAACTCTTTTATAGGAACTACTGGCTGTAATTGAAAAGTAATAGACCAGGTCTGGTTTGGTGGGAAGGGGTATATGATGCTCAATTCTGTTTCATTCGAAAGCTCTTTTGAAAGTTAGAATCTTCAGCTGGACCTTAGGGTCAGCTTATTTTTTTTAATTAAATACAGATTGCTCTAGAGTAAAGATCATTCAAAATCCAATCTATTTGTTTTCAAATCAGATACAAGGTATTTTTTAAAGAATGAAAGAATGATAACAATGAAAAGGACTTCAGAAATGCATGTAATCCAACCCTGTGTATTTAAGCCCTGTTTCCTCCAAATGTCTTTGAAATGGTTCAACCATGAACCCCTTCAATTAACTAGAGTCTACTGAATACTCTTTGTGTAACAATAATATTTATTGAACAATGCTCTGTGTCATATACAGTGCTAAACTTCATTTGGATTATCTCATTAAATTCACACAGTAACCCTTATAAAGAGTGCTTTTATTATTACCATGTCACAGACAAAAGGCCTGGAGCATATAAGGAAGTTAAGGTAATACCCAAGAGTACAGAGGTAATAAGTGCTCAGGCCAAGATTAGAACTGGGTGTCCATAAATCCAGAGCCCATGAAGCTAATCCTCAAGTCGCAGAGAAACTGTACTTGGTGCTGTGTTAATTTGGAAAATTTTGTTTTTGGAAACAATATTCAATTTATGGAAAACTTGAAATAATAAGATGAGTAGCATAAGAATAGTACAAAGAACATCATTATACCCTGTACATGATTCACCCATTAAAATTTTACCCACTTGCTTTGTCATTTGGAGGATAGATAATAGATAGATAGATGATAGATAGATAGATAGATGACAGATTAACAAATTGATATTGTGAAAGGAAAAATCAAAATTGAGTCAGTATTGCTAAGAGAGCTCTCTAAAATGGAGCCAGGAGACCATTATAGAAGTGAGACTTTGCACGTCTCAGCCTGGATGGAATCTGATCTTTTGACCACTTGTTGTCCTAAAAAAGTCACCCAGAACATCTACCAGAAACTCAAGATACTTATCCGACCCTTATCCTAAAATAACTCACGACAGCCTATCTACTTATTGGACCCCCTACCCTCTAATAACTCATGATTCCTTAAGGACAAATGTTTCCCAACTCGAGTCAGAGTTAATCACAATTCTCAGGGCTCTTTGTCTTCATAAGCCCCTCTTTGTCTTCCCCAAGCACTCTTTTGCTTTTACCCTAACCTATGTCTCCTGAATTGCAATTCTTAAGACCCCAAATAAACTCTTTTCTTATCTGCAGCTTTCTGAACTGTTTTTTGGTTGACATTACCAATAGATCTATAGATTTATACAGATAGATAGATTAGGTAGGAAGGTAGGTTAGCAGGTAGATGGATAGATGGGTGGGTGAATAGAAAGATAGATATTATTTTATAGATATAGATATAGATACGGTTGTGTACCTTTTTTTTCTGAATTCTGAGAGAGTGAGCTGTATATATCAGGGTCCATTATCTCTATATACTTCAATATCTAATTCTTGAGAATAGGATATTTTCTAACATAAACTACAGTTATCGACTTCAGTATAATTAACATTGGTAGGATACTTTTTTCTAATCCTCTGTCCTCTAATTTTGTCAATTGACCCAGTAATGTCCATCACAGCATTTTTCCCTCCAGTGCAAGGTCCAGTCTCGAGTCAGTTAATGCATTTTATTATTGTCTCTTTTGCCAAGTTTAATCTAAAACATCCTACAAACTTTGTTTTTTATGACATTGACAAATTTGAAGAAAATAGCCCTTTATTTACATTGGGATATTCTTCATTTGGGGTTTGTCTGTTTCTTTATAATAAAATTCAGCTAATTCATTCCAAGTTGTAATAATTCGTAAGTGATATTGTGTCTTCCTCAAGTTATCACATCTGGAGGCCCACGATATCCGACTGCCCATTGTTGGTAATGTTAAGTTGGATCAACCAGAGAAGGTTTACCTCGTTTCATCATTATATATTGCTACTATATATTTACTATTATACAGAAACTAAATTGTACATAACTATATATATATACATATATATACACACATATATAATAGTCAATATATAGCTATTATGGAGTTAGTATTATACTGGTACTATTTTTCCCCTTACAACTGTAAGTAATCTGTGGGGAGATACTGTAATACCAAATAAATATCTTGCTCCATCAAAATTTTCCCCTGAATTAGTAATTCTTAAATGATCCAATCTTTAGCAAGATGGTTGCAAAATGATGATTTTCTAACTCCAGCACTTCCTCTATATTTACCAGTAGGCACTTGGGATTCTACTGTAAGCAACAACCCTCCCTTTTCCCTCTTTTATTTGTTTATCCCTATTCTTATTTTTCAGTGGTCTGTTACTGTGCTTAATTGTTTTGGTGCTCAGATTGTCTTAGATGTTACCAGTAGAGGTCCTTGGAGCTATTTCCGCACCCTTGTAATATGTCCCGTCATTTTATTAACTGGGGGAAGGGGGACGCTTACTTTGTGGAATAAGAAGATATTCCCAACTCATTTTGTACCCATTGTACCTCAGCCCTAAAAACAAACATTTCTTCAAGGAATCCTAATTCCTTTTCATAAGGGAACAGTATCAGGGACAAGATGCTAGTATGATAAGCTTTATTTTTAATCTTTTATCATTCTTTAATGTAGAACTTCTAAACTTTTTAGAGCTATCAGAAATCTTCCACTAATTAGAGCATGAACTCTTTCTTATGTATGTGGGATTTTAGTGGGTCTTGAAGGAGTTATAGGAGGATAAGGGAAGGGAGAAATATGGGATAAGAAAGTAATGAAGAGCTTCCTGAATTCCACCCCTAAAATTTTTAAGTGGGAAATACTCAATCTTGAACATCAGGGAACTGGTTTTTAGAATGGTTAAGCTAAACATATTATGAAGAAATGTCATCCCATCTGCTTTTGTTCTGTAATTTGTATTAACATTTCCCCAAGTTTGTTCAGTGGAAATTAGTTTTATAAGTTCCTCTTTGAGAAAGGCACTGTGGTCAAATTTAGGTAATGATGCTTACCAAATATTAGCAAGTTAAAGGCTCTGTTAAGTCCTGCATCAGAGAGACAACTGGTTAACTTTAACCCAATATCGCCACATTTATTTGAACCCCCCAATAACACTTGTTACCATCATTCAGAGCATTACTTGAAAATGTTAATTTGTATATTTAAAATATAATGCTATTGAGCTGCCTTTAAGGTCCGTCCTCTTGTCCTTTTCTCTTCCGTAGCCCTCTGAGCGGCCTTCTATGATAGCTCTTAGTAAATTGCTTTGCAACCAGTTATTTGCTTATCAAACAGTTCCATTTGACAGAAAGGTCCTAGAAGACAACAATTTGTTGTCCTCAATATTTGCCATTTCTGCTACAGTACCTGGTACTTCATAGGCATTCAAAAAATATATATGCTATTAAATTGAAGCAGTGACTTGCTTAAGAGATATCAAATTCACTCGAAATTTTATCTTAGCCCAGAAGCTTCTCTTCCTTCAGCTCTATCCCCATTCAGTGAATTATTATTAAATTAATTTTACCCTGGAAACTTAGGAATCACTCTCCTTTATCCTTAAAGAATAGATGTCCAGTGGAAAAACAAAGCAAAACATAGCCAGTGAGTGTAAAAGTTCATTTACCACTTGGATCAATGACGTTTTAAGTGATGGGTGTGGCCTCCATCTCCATCTAGCCCAGGATGAAATTGAACCCGCTGGGCAGAGCTACTTGTTCATCACTTCACGGTCCTTTCACACTCTTCTAGGGTGAATAAGACAAACAAGGTCCCTCCTGTCATGGAGCTATATTCTAGAGGATGAAGACAAATGAAAAAGAAGTGAGCAAATAAATAAACAAGAAAATTCCCCAGAGCCCTAGGCACTTTGAAGACAATAAAACAACATAATAAGATAGAGGGTAAAGAGAGCAGGGCTAAAACTTTGAGGATGAGAAGAAGCAGCCAAGCCTGTGAAAATTTAGGGGCTGAGAATCTGAGAAGGAGGGAACAGCAGGTGTAAAGGCCATGGGGCAGGATGCAACTTGGAGGGCTAAGCACCAGAACTGGCCCAGTGACAATGAAGCATAGGCATCATACGACATTCTATTGCTGCAGCATGAGACTATCCTTAGCAGCATCTTGTGAAGGAGGGGGATGAAGGAGCAAATGATAGAGAAAGGTCTGAAAGCTGTTAACAGCAATAAATAAAGGAGGCAAGGTTTTAAAGTTAAGTGATGGATGATAATGTACAGAATCTAAGTGAGCAACACAGTGGGAAAACAGCACCACTGCCTTAGCTGCTTATCCCTCAAATCTCCTTGCTGCCTTTCCTTTGCATTCCCACTTTCTTTCTCTTCTGCTATCAAAGTCTTACCTTCTGTATTTGTCTCCCCCAGCCCATCAGCAGATTTCTCTCTTCTTTTCTACTTTCGTTCTCCCTTTACCTTTCTTATTCTTCCTGTGTGTCATAGCTTCCCCTTCAGCTAGCCCTTCTCATTCATATTAATTTATCTGACAAACCTTCACCAAATTACTACTTTAACCAGTCACTCTTCTGAGTACCTGAAGAAAATACTAAGATGAATTAGCTTTAGTGCTCCCTGCCCTCAAGGAACTCGTGGGCTTCTATGGGAGACAGATGAACACATTGTTACAATGCAGTCTGTGCTATATAAATGTACAGACGCATAGATGGCCCCTCATCTTCATACGCCTTCTTCTCTCTGCCTTAAGCAATCATAATATAGCCACAGTCTCCTGGCATTCCTGCTTTTACCTCTCTGCCCTAAAATCTGTTTCACATGCTGCCTTAAAATTAATCTCCCTGAAATACTGCTCTTGCAAATTTTGGAGTAAGACAGAAATGGGTTCAAAATGTGCCCCCCAAAATAAAAACTAAGTGCAATGTTGGATCCTGGATAAGATCCTGGAACAGAAAAAGGGCATCAGGGAAGAAACTAATGAAAGTCAAAGAGGCCCACCGATTAGTTATAATACTGTACCAATGTTAACGTCCTAGTTGTTAACTGTTCTATGGTAAAGTAAGATGTTGACATTAGAAGTAAGATGAGTGGTCTGTAGGAACTCCCTGTACCATTTTTGGAATTTTCCTGTAAGTCTAATATTCATTTAAAATACTAGTTAAATGTTAGTTAATATTAGTTAGCTAATACTAGTTAACGTTAGTTTTTTAAAAAGACAATAAAGAAAGAATACACATCCCTGAAAACGTTCAAGAACAGGAAAACATAGAGTATTTCTAGCAGTACTGTTCTTAATAACAAAAAACATAAAACCACCCAAATGTCAAACAGAAAAATGTCATCCAAAATAATATTCATACAATAGAATTCAGGATGGCAGTGAAACGAGCGGACGGCAACCACGCCCATCAACACAGATGGATCTCCTAGATGTACACTGGGCAAGAGAAGCAACCGCGGCGGAATCCGTGTTCCGTGAGCCCAGTTGTCTAAAGTCTGAGAACAGGCAAGTAGAATACCAAATGTAAACCTGTTTAGAGAAACACGGGTGGCATGTATAGAAAGAGAAGAAATGGGATGATGATCACAAAAGTCAGGCTGGGCTACCTCTGGTGTAGAAGGGTGGAAGCACACTCAGAGAGGAAACACGTGCTCCCCTCCTGGTGGTGCTCACATATGTATTTGTTTCATTATAATCCTACAATTGCACATATACCCTTTATCATCCTTCTGAATGAGGATTGTGCCTAACAGTTTTAAGTATATACAAAAATTATATATTATTCAAGATTACATATATTCTCAGTAGGGGAAGGGAAGAATTTTCCTCTAACTTTCTAGGTTCTTCTGGCCGGTCAAAGAATTAAATTGACATGAGTCAAATCAACAGGAGAAAATCAAATTTAATTTTGTATGTACAGGGGCTTCATGAGAAAAGACCCAAAGACAAGTTAGGCAAGTGAGGCTTATAGGCCGTCTGAGAGGAGGAGAAGGGGGAATGGGGCTTGGGACTTCAGAGGGAAGGAAGGTGATTCACGGGAAGATGGAAAAGAGCAAATGTTTGGTTCACAAATGTGTGCTGGGCCACACAGAAACAGTGAGACTCAGAGAGGAATTTTAAGAAACAGACTTTACGAGGTCCCATTCCCCCACTACCCTCCAACTTCCCCACCTGCAGTCTACACACCGAGTTCATATTATACTATAGTTATCTATGGCATCTATGAAGATAGCTCCCTTCCTGGAACAGATCCTCTATCTACATTCTTTTAGGTAGTTAAAGGGAAGATAAAAAGAATAACTTCCTGAGTCTTCTATTTCTTAAAACAATCAGCCCCAAACAATCCTCATTATTATTTAGCTCCCCTACAGGTCCAACATTACTGTGTGACTCCAGGCAAGTTGCTTCTCTTCCTTATTTGTTAGTCAATTGATTGTGATGATGACTAAATCAAATGATGTGTAAAGCACTTAACACAAGCTTGGTCAATAGTAAACACTCAATAAATGCTAGTTTACAAGTAAAGATATATATAAATACATTTTTAAGCATATAGCATTAAAAATAATAATAAAAAAAGAAGAAATGGTCTCCTCAAGGCAGAATTAAACCACTTTATTATCATTATTATTATGCTTGTTATTATGGTGTTAAAGTAATAATAGCTAACATTTATTGAGCTGATACTGTGTTTCAGGAGCTGTGCTAGTTCTAAGGGGACCCTGGATTCTGGATGTTTAATTTTGTAGGTGATTCTACCACAGGTGAGAGTGGATCCCCACTTGGAAAAACAGAGCTCTAGCAGTACTGTCCCATAGAAAGAGGACACAAGTGTTTGAAAATGTAGGTCTTATCATTACTCAATTATGGCAAGGCAAACAGATCAGAAAATGACTGCCATTGAAAAGGTCATTTGTTATTCACAGATTCCAGGAGGAGGGGCAGGTCATTCCATGGGGAGCCACCTGGGGAAGTACCAGGGTCAGTCAGGAGGCAGGGAGTGAGTGGAAAGTGGGTGAGAGTCTTTATTGTGGGTTCCACAGGGAGGAATGGGTGAGGCAGGGCAAGCGGGTTTGGGATTGGCTAGTTTGAATAATTTCAGCTGGCTCTGGGGCATAGGGGCTGTTCCTAGCTGTCTGGTACCTGGCCCTAGGATGATTAGGGCAGGTGGATACCGGCCTGGAGTGTAAGAGTCCAATGAAGGAGGTAGCTGGGGGGTATGGGCTCTGGATTCGTAGCTTTGTATTAATATATGGAAGGTGCTCTCACATGCCAACTTTTACTATCTAGAAATTGGCGAACCCTGGGAGACACAGCCCCTTCGGGGTCAACAAGGCCCCAAGATGTCAAAGCATCAAATACAGAAACTAGAAAAGGCAGTTGTAAAGCTAGCCACAGATGTAAATTTACATTTCCTAGTAACCAAGAGTAAAAAAAAGAAAAAAGAAATGAATTCTAAGGAAATGTCTTAAATATTATCATTTCAACATGTAATTGATATAAAAATTATTAATGAACCATTTTACCTTTTTGATACTAAATCTTTGAAATCCAGGATGTATTTTACACTTAACACAGGAGGCGATTTTGACGAGCCACATTTCAAGGGCCGCATGTGGCTAAGGGCTACTCTGTCAGACAGTGCAGCACTAGAGAACCACAGAAAAATTCAGTGAGGTTGATAGAGACTTCAGAGAAATCTCTGAGCATCTGCAGGGGCAGCCGTGTGCCTCATTAAAGTGATCTCTGTCCTCTTACTCCCAACCCCGCCGCAGCACATTATCAACACTGCTCTTGTCTTTTCGGAGCCCCCTCCCTCTGCCCTCCCCCTCAGTACTAGGTCCCCCATCATCGCTGCCATCTCCTCTTTCCCCGTCTCCCTGTGAGTGGTCTCTCCTGGGTTGGACAAAGGAAAGATGCTGCTACGGCTTTTCTCCAGTTACTAGCATAGAAATCACCGCTCCTGGGGAAGGGACTGAGAGTGACCTTGGTGGGGAGAAGGATGCCAGAACTTCCTGAACAGGCTTTGGCTGCCAAAAAATAAAAATTTAAAAAAGATAATCACACGTTCTGTATTCACTGCTGTATGCACAAAACAACTCTTACCCAACAATAAAACTTCTTTCTTGGTGATTTGGATATAAAGAAAGAAAACTGAATTTTTTTTTATTATTTTTGTTATTGCAATCTATATGTCAGCTAAAGGATCACAAAAGAAAAGCCAAAAAATAACAATTTATATTACATTAAAGGGTAAAATTTTTTAAAACAAAGTAGTTTGCTAGTCTCAGAAAACAACTTCAAATCATGTCTGCTTTTTTACTTTTGCCTGTGATCATTTGCAATATTTACCAGCATTCTTGGTGACATTCAATACAATTCAAGCAGTTTTAATGCCGAAATGAGCAAGGTCCATGTAGCACTTCTCAACCTAGACATCACATGACAAGCTAAGTTTCTCAAGATAATGTTCCCTTGGTTTCAAGCTCATTCGCCTTTGATCTCTTTTTTTTTTTAATTAATTAATTTATTTATTTATTTTTGGCTGCGTTGGGTCTTCGTGGTTGCGTGCAGGCTTTCTCTAGTTGCCGCGAGCAGGGGCTACTCTTCCTTGCGGTGCGTGGGCTTCTCATTGCGGTGGCTTCTCTTGTTGCGGAGCACGGGCTCTAGGCATGTGGGCTTCAGTAGTGGTGGTATGCAGGCTTCAGTAGTTGTGGCTCGCGGGCTCTAGAGTGCAGGCTCAGTAGTTGTGGCACACGGGCTTAGTTGCTCCGTGGCATGTGGGAATCTTCCCGGACCAGGGATCAAACCCGTGTCCCCTGCGTTGGCAGGCAGATTCTTAACCACTGCGCCACCAGGCAAGTCCCTGATCTCTATTTTTAAGGTATAAATATGACACGCAGGAAAGTGAGAAATAAGGAGGGTTGTCCTGAGCCAGGAATCCTGTGAATACATCTCAGGCAGGTTGATTCACAGCTCAGCACACAACCTGCGACCTGAGAGGTGCCCTTGTCTTCACTGTGTTTCCTATAAATAGTGGTTGACTACAGATCTTCACAGAAAATGTCAGCTCCAGTGACATTTCCAGGACTAAGAATTTAGATCTACCTTAACGTCTTCTTGAAGTTTCATAAAAGATTTATAAAAATATAGCTACGTCTGGTAATGGCCACTCTAACTTTGGCTAGCATGTTGAAAAAAATTCTTGTTTACATTGTTATTTTCAATCAAGTTACTCCTCATGAACATCTCTGGTGAAACTCTCTGAACTTGAATGAGAATGAACTTGAACTTTAAATGGTCTTGAAAAATATGCATTGCTTTTTCTTATAAAGTAGCACTTAAAAGGCGCATGGGTTATACAATGACACGAAGCAAAAAATAGGGCTTCGTTCTCGGTCTCAATTACTCAAGTGATACAGGACAGAATGCTTCAAGAGATTTCTCAGAAACCCTCCACATCCATGATTTCAAGGGAAATCACTAGTGTGTCTTCAAAACACTAGTTTGCACTGGTGGAATATCTGTCTGATAAAAGGCCACAACCCAGTACAAGGTAATCATTAGGGAGACATTATTATTATTTTGCTAATTAGTCAAAAATCATTGGCTTTCCTGTGGCTTCTTCCTGCTGAGCAATCATTTGATCTCGCTTATGTTGACAAACACGCACGTCACCGATTCTGCTTCATTTATCATTTGACAGGGACAATGTTTGCTTCTTCGTGTGTGAAAAAAGGAAAACTGAGTGTAAGCAAACAGGCAGCAGGAACCAAGAGATAACTCAAACTCGTTTTCTTGTTTAGAAATAAATTTATAAATAAATAAACAAGTAAACAAACAAATAAATAAAAGGGTGCAATTGCTTGCTTCCTAACAAACTAGTTTTTGTGTGCTCTGGCAGGTGCTGACAGAGATTTCATACCTTTAAGAATAAACCAGATGAGAAAGTGAGGAAAATCGGTATACTTAATATTGAGAGAGGGAGCAAGTGAGAACCTAACAAAAGACTGAAAAATCTTAGGAAAGAGTCAAAGATGTGGGATATTCTTTTTTCTGTTTGAATTAATAATATCGAACATACGTTCAGCTAGAAAGAAAGATGAAAAGGACCTTCCCTTTGCCTCTACTTGGTTAAAATATAAGAAAAATGTTACATTCTGTGTAAGACAGACTTTCAGATTCAGTGTGACAATCATTTGAAATTCCAATCAGGCTGCTTAGATTCTGTTACTAAAAAAAAAAAAAAAAAAAAAAAAAAAAAAAAAAAATTAAATCAGGAACTAAAATAAAGTGTCTAATAATTGCTTTGGGAAAAATATATTTGCTTCTATAGAGGAATGTGTCAGATAGAGCTTAGTCAGGGCAGCCCTGGCCAGTTAACGGGATCAAATGCTTGACTGACTGGTTGATTATTTATGCAGAAATCATCATTATGATAAGAAAAAAGAAGTGGATGCACGGGCTTCAAGTAAAAGGGCATCTGGAGGTGGCTAAGGGGGCAGATTGGGACAAGAGTGAGGCGAGGAGGGGGCCATACATTCCAGGTTAGAATAAACTGGGAAGACTAGTCGGTTTCTACAAGGAGCTAGTTTGGGAGCCTGATGTTCCCAGACAGTGTCCAGGTTCTATGTTGCCTGTAGTCTCAGGTGGATTAAAACTCACTTTCTTCATCTGCAAAACAAAATAGCCATTTCACCCAGATACTGCAACTCAGTTTCAGACCCCAAAATTCTTAAAAATGCAGGTGCTCTTATATGAACATTGAAAAACTCTTAAATAGAAGATTAAGCAGTTGCTGAGATGTGAGAAACACAAGTCAAGGAACATTCCCTATATGTTCTTACGTTTGTTTTTAAAGTATATGTTCAATGACATGGATGCGATAATCTATTAAAGGATCGTGTACTTTTTACTAGCCGTGAAAACTCCACTTATATAAATTCCTTTTAACTTTTACTAAATTTTACTCACGGTTTTCATTTGTGAATGTGATTTGTATTAGGGAAACGGTACCAAACTGCATTTTTAAAAAACCTTTCCTGATACTGAAATTTAATATGTTATAGCTTAACTTCTGTATTCGTTAAGTAAGAGGCATTCAGAATTCAATAGTTTAAACCCTTTCTTTACCAGCATGCCAACAAACGTTAGATTTTTCATCAGACAAGAAAAATATTATTTAAATAATAATAATAGTCCACAGATCATTTGCTTGGCAAATTTTAAGATGTTAACTATGCCACTGCCCTTTTAAACAGGAATTTTTAAAAGTGAGGCCATTTCCAAGTTTATGTGGTAAGTGGAATCAAGGTGGCCTGGATGTCATGCTTTAAGTTAGAGGAAAGTTATTAGCTAAAAAAGAAAAAAAAGCTCCAAACTTTATTTAAAGTACTTTTCTAAGCCATTTTAATAAACAAAAGCAAATTTACCATGATGAAAGAGTAAGCAAAAACAAAAACAAAGATCTTCCTTTTATTCTCCAGAAGACACAAAGTATAATTTGTTTAGGTACACAACTTATACTTTGTATCCAGAAGACACAAAGTATAAGTTGAGCTAGCATTTAAGTGCTAGTTCAAATGCTTTTGATCTTTGTTAAACGGTGGAGGTTGGCTTGACACACAATTTGTGTATGTATCTAATTCCATCTAAACCTTTTGCCAGAAAAACAAAGTGCCAGGGCCCTTATTTTGCCAGCTAACTGTCCAGAACACATTTTTCCCGTTCCTTTTAACCCATGTTTTTAGAGATAAAATTAACTCCTGAAGAATAAAATGCTTTCTTCAGAATGTTTGACAACTTTACAAAGAGAAAAATCAGTATTTTAGTCACTATTTGCAAATAAAATATTATAATAAAATGCTTCTTCTCATCTTAAATGGATGCAGGATATTAGCAAATAGAATATTCAAGGCTTAACTCAAATGATTAAAAACTGTAGCTGTCTCATTAATATAGGATTTTAAGGTAATGGCACAATGGCTCATTGGTTCTTTGTGTGAATAATGTGATCAAATGAAGCGGGGGAGGGGAGGGAGGCTAAAAGACTACAGAATCATAAGAGCTGATTTCCACTGGCCATGAGGAAAATATACGGAACAGTATCCCCACTCTCTTTTCTTCTCCCTGACAATGATTTTGAAACGTTGAAATACAACTTTTTGGGCTACTATTTGTCAACAATGACGGCTAAGAGGTACCTGGAAGAAGAAATCAAACAATGTGCGTATTAACTTGGATTATTAACAATTTGCCCACATTTCTTTTCCACTTGAAATTATAAGGGTTATATTTTGAGTTTGATTATAACTGTTGTATGTCTCCAGGTATGGTGAGAAAAGGGACACACACACACACACACACACACACACACATATCTCTGACCTACTGCCTTTGGTTTCTTATCTATCAACATATCATCTCATGCTTGCCCATTTGAATAGCATCTTTGTTCCAGACCCATGAAACTATTTCACACACTATACCAATTAAGTCCCATCACAATTGTTCTTTTCTTAGGAATTATCCCATATTCCAGATCCAAAAGTGAAATCACAGGGAAAAATGAATATTCCAAACAAGAACTAAAAGTGATTTGAAAAATCTCACTCCTTACTCATTTTTTCTCAAGTTTTTGGACCATTTTTATCTCTCTCAAGAGTGATGAAAATCTACACACATGCAATAGAGGCTTTAAACCAAGTTACATGAACATGGAATCTGCTTTGTGCAAAAAATAGAAATATCATACCACATTCATTTTAGTAATAATTTCATGCTTTGTCAGCATGTCATCTGTTATCAAAATTGTGGACAAATATCCAGATTAATTTGTTAATCTGTATAATACAAGGCTTTTCTTTTCATTCTTCGTGTCCCAAATCCTATAAAATAGGGCAAAAATAAACAAAAGAAATACACACGTTCTGTACACACAGTGTACAATCTATGTATTTAAAGAGGCAGGGTTTGTCACATAAAGGTAACCATGAAAAACCAACTCAAAGAAAACCGAATCAATTTTCAGTAGACAATGGAACAATTAAAAGGCATCATGACTGAATATGTCTTTCCCACTGCAGCTTGGGATGTATTTTTAGGGTTAAGTGGGCCGCAGTCGAGCCTCCTGAAATCCCCTCATTCTGGAAGGCAGTTTGCTCCAGGGTCTGAGCTGGTTCTTCTTCCCTAGCTTGGTCTCTGCCACCGCTTCGCCCGCCTCCCTGTGTCCAACATCAAAATCACACACCGTCAAGAGGAAGAAAGCCCTCTGCTTCAGCAGTCATTGTGAGTGATGGCAACACACCAGGACGATGGCGAAAGTGCCGGAGAGAGTGTGTTACCTCTAATCACCGGCAATTATCAGAGAGGCCCCCTGAATTCCGCCCTCTGTCCCAGGCCCTGGGAGGGAGCTGCGGTGGTGAACAGAACAGAGGCATTCTCAGGAAACCATTTCATCTTAAGATTTCTATACCATGCATTTTTAGCCTCTTTTTCATGAGGACTAGAAAGATACCACCTCACATTTGTTTCTCAGTGAATGTCACAAATCTGTTCTCAGACTAAAGAATATCCTTGTCAAGAGAGGCTGCTAAAATCCCAAAGCAGTTAATATTTTTGTTCCATTTTAATTAAATGCTTAAAACCCTCAAGGCATCCACAGTATTCATTCTAAGAGTTATTTATCTAGATAAACTGTATTAGTGTAGGTGAGAGATTATCATTTTATCACATTTTATAAATTACACGTGGCTACATGCCTGCATACCAGTCTCCCCTTCCAGGAGATACTGTATTTGTTAAAAAAAAAAAAAAAAAAAAAGACAGCATTTTATTTTTTTATACAACAGCTTTGAAAACTATGCATAACACATTTTATTTACAATATAGGTTATGTACATAATTCTGCTGGGTAGAGGTATAGCTGGACAACAGTGCTATTTCTAACTCACCTGAACAGGCTTAAAATTGCAAAAAGCTGGACTTATGCTTAAAGTTCTTGATAAGGAACTAAATATATTTTCACAGCCTGCATGCACTCTTAAAGGCAGATCCCGCTGTGGCCTCCTCCGTAAGCAATGCAGTAGGTGTTTGCATATCGGCATAAGATGCTGCAGTGTGGTGGAGGGCTTGAATACTTTCCAGAATGAGGGAGCCTTCATGATTGGTCCAATTGATCACTGCAGTCGCTTGATATTACATGAAAGATTGGTGTTGAAGCATATGGATTGGATAATAATCAGAGTTGTTCTGACATGGTCTATTTAATAATTCAAAAAGGAAAATTTGAAAACGATTCTGCACAAACCTGCAGCACCCAGTTGACACTTTATTTGTAGCAAATGCTCTTTGTGTAGTTTGTGAGCTGTGCAGATTTTCTGTTCGATGTAGTTCTTTTTCTGAAGCATCAATATTCCAAATCACCATCAGCAAACAATCAGACACATCACCTGTCACTGTGTCAGGGGTTGAAATGTTCAGCTTCTCTACACACTGATGTAGCAGAAACCAACATATAGGAAAATCACCATTTATGAATGTGTCCAAAATGCATAGAATAGAGTTAAAGGCTTTGTGGAAGTGATTAGTCCACCTGGAAAGAAATACTTACTGGTAACATTCAATGTGGTCAGAGTGTTTCTATTTAATGTATCCTTTGTACCACTGGAAAAATCCCGGGTGGGTAGAAATGCAGCTAGATGAGTGATGCTAACCTGCTCTCAGGTGAGCACACAGTCAGGCTGTTTCAATAGTTGGGAAATAAGAGCCAGATGTTCATGGTTCCACATGAACATGTGGAACCTATAAAAAGGGCCTGAGCACGATGAGAGAGGGGCAGGCGTGTTTCCACACCCCCCAACTGCTAGCTCCCCCACTCTGCTCAAGACCCCCTTGGCGGGTGCCCTCGCTGGTCACCCTTTTGGCCCCCGTAGCACAACTGCTCTCTCTCCATCTGTGGACCACATTTCCCACACCTGTGACATGGAAATAGCACTACAATACATCATGGGCTTTCTTTCTGACTACTCTAGCCAAAGAAATGATTCAGATGGCCCTGAGGAATTTTTAACATATGCTTTGGAAATACTAAATGGTAACAATTTAAGTTTTTAAAAGCAAAGCCAATCGTTACTGAAGTGCAGGAAATATATTCTTGTCTTACATTATACTGCTGTACTTTTATTTTTAGTCTCAAAAATTAATCACAGCATATGTGCAAGTGCACAATTCATAAGAGCAACCCTCGCCAATAGGTTTTGACTCCATAAACAAGGGCAGGTCGCATGTTGCAATAACCACATACCATTTTAAATGCTAAATTTGTCTCTTAATGGTTTTGCTCACTAAAAAAATGATCTGAAAGATTTTAATCTTGGAGGAAAGCTGCAATCTTTAGTATGTTTTCTAATCTTTTGTATTTCATCCTAGTAAGAATCAGTACATGCAGTGCTGACATATATCCAGCCTCAGAATGAACTAATTTAAATGGACACGCCCCAAATTCTTAGCAGCCACATCAAAATGTACTCATCAGACACCTGGTTGTCAAGGTACGTGTTTTTCAATGTACAAAATAATTGTATGAACATTTTCTCTTCCCTGAACATGAATCTAAGAAAGACAGATGACAATCAACATCCAATGGAATTTTAAATTGAAAATAAAAGAAATTAGCTGATACAAAAAGATAATAAAGTAAGAAAAAAGGTCTCTCTTTCTTGGCCTACATGTTCTTCATTCCAATCCCCAAACTACTTATAACCCATCACTATTGTTACTGGCTACAATCAATATTTGAGATGAGGCAATATGATGTGTAATGCCATTTTTTTTTTGGCTATGCCACGCGGCTTATAGGATCCTAGTCCCGACCAGGGATCGAACCCAGGCCCTCGGACCTGAGAGCACGGAGTCCTAACCCCTGGACCGCCGGGGAATTGGGACGCCACTTAACATTGCCCAGAGTTATCTTCATTGGAAATAATAAATAAATATATCTGGTTTACATATAGCATGAGGAGCTTCAAAGCACCCTAGAGCACCCCCAGGGAAAGGAGATGAAATCTGTGCTTCTGAATAAAAACATCCACTTTGGGCTTCCCTGGTGGCGCAGTGGTTGAGAGTCTGCCTGCCAATGCAGGGGACATGGGTTCGAGCCCTGGTCTGGGAAGATCCCACATGCCGCGGAGCAACTGGGCCCGTGAGCCACAACTACTGAGCCTGCGCGTCTGGAGCCTGTGCTCCGCAATGGGAAGGGCCGCGATAGTGAGAGGCCCGCGCACCGCGATGAAGAGTGGCCCCCGCTCGCTGCAACTAGAGAAAGCCCTCGCACAGAAACGAAGACCCAACACAGCCATGAATAAATAAATAAATAAATAAGTAAGTAAATAAAGGAGTTCCTTAAAAAAAAAAAAAGTACCCCTTTATTTAAAAAAAAAAAAAAAAAATCCACTTTTTTTCTTGCAAGTATTTCCTACCATCATGAAGCAGTTACATTATGCTCCATCACCGCACATGCAAAGCTGTCCTCATGGACTTTGATTTTCTGAAGAACATTCTGGGAGAATTTAATGAACAAGAAGGTTAGGAACACATGGCATTATGATAAATTAAGAAGCCTTGGGACCTGAAATCATAGGTTCTTCCTTTCACTTCTCATCAAAACTTTTAACTCCTGCAAAAGAGAACGTAATCACATGGCCAGATGAAAGTTCACAGATGAGGAAAAGACCACGACCTCTGTATGTACACAGGTGACCTTTATCCTGGGATCTGGGTCCAAATACCTAGATGCTAACAGGAGAAGCTGATTGTATCCTTTCATGGTCTACCCCCGTCTATCCTGTTCCCTGGCCACTGACAGCACCCCTAACTTGGTCTGCTCATCTCTCAAATGCATAAGACAAAGAGACAAAAAAAATCCATGCATTAGTTTGTTTCATATTTGCAATCTAATTTCATCCTGCAAAGTATTTTATAAGTTAAGCATCATTAACCCCATTTTATTGACGATGACTGTGAACTCTAGAAAGTTAAAATAACTTAACCTGGGGTCAGACCTCTGATAAAGTAGTGAAGCTGGGTTTTCAACCTTGAGCTTTAGAATCCAAGTTCCGTGACTTGTCCCCTAACCAAACAACAGATAATAAATGACAATAAAAGAGCAATGCACACGTCGTAAATTTGGCTAATCAGCATCTTCTACTTATATATAGGGCAGTCCACTCAATTATCTGTTATCTAATAATTGATTTAAATAACGATTAATAAGTACCATCATGTTGTCAATTATGATTCGTAGAACCGAGCCCATGCCGTGAAATAATAATCACAGGAAAAAGACAGAAGAGACAGGGGATTCGTCAAAGGCTTTGTAAACCACTCTCCCCAAGACAAAAGTCAACAACATGGGGATTATTTAATTACATCATAGTATTTCTCTATAGGTGCTTATCTCAGGGGCGGGGCTATTGTCACTTTTCCTTAGAATGCTATTATTTTTATTTTTAGCCTGGCTTCTAAAGTAGGAAATTATAGATCTCCCCCCTCCCCCAAGATCCAGCCCATCTCTAGCTGTTTCCGGGACAATGAGAAGCATATGAGGCAGCCCATCTGAAACCCTTTTCAATTCTCTATTGGCCATAAGTATGGTGTCTCTAGAAGTTACCTCAATGTATTCAATACAGACATTCCTGGAAGTTTGGAGTTTTTTTTTAATTCAGCACCTTTTTATATTTATTGGAATAGATGACTATTTAAAGAAAAACCCTGTGAATGCTTTCATAACATCAAATACTGGATTTCAAAGTTAGTGGAAAGAGCACAGAGTTTATGGGGACACGATCTGAATTCAATTTCTGCCTTTGCCATGTACTACCTTTCCAGAATGTCAGTGGTCTCATCCTTATTTTGTTATAGGACTGCTTCAAAAGTTGATTAAAACAGTTTGCATTAATGCACAATATAAACTGTAAATGTACTATGCAACTTAATTATCATCAATATGTCCTAATTTTAACTCATGCAAAAGAGATTGTAATCAAGTGGCAATATGAAAGTTAACATCTTTGATAACTCAGATATTTTTGTGATTATTTTCTCATAGAGAGATACAACTCTTCTTTTGAAATGAAATTGTGTCCTCAAGATCTGAAAAAAACAAAAGGTCTTGTCTAATGCCCCTCTCAACCTCAATCTAAACTAGAACCCCTGTTATACTTTCATAGTGTCTGTAATTTATCTTCACAGCACTTACTGAAGACTCTTTCTCAAAAATAAAGAAAATTAAAGACTATTGGCTTGAGCCCCCAAGTTCCTAGCCTATAAGAAGCCAAAGTATTCCTCATACTTTCTGCTAATCTCAGAGTATTTAATAAACCACAGCCCTTCTGTCCCCCTTAGGCCACCTCGATTTAATCTCTCACTGATCAGGGCAAAGAGAGCGGCACTTTTATAATTTTTCCACAGATGATCCACTGTATCAAGCTTTTCATGAGTTTAAAGGATCGCAGAGCACCTCACAGCTTTCAGCTTTCTTCCCCTTTTTTAGTTCTACCTCAACTGTCTCTTCCCCTTCCCCCCATACAGGAAAACTAGTCAATCCCTCCCCTGGTATCCATATACAGCCCCTTCAGTATCTTCAACACCCCCCAAACCAAGGTCTTTTCAGCATTTTTCCAAATAATTCTGATTCCATTCATAGAATAATTTCTACTCCCAGCTATTCATGTAAACTTTTGTGTCCCTGTTGTATTTATCTTTATTTGTATAATCATTTGTTGACCGTCTCCCAATTTGGACTGTCAGTTCCATGAGGGACCATATCTATTTTTCTCATCACTGAATTCCTAGCACCTATACATAAGTGCTCAGTAAATATTTGTTGATTGAAATTAATAAATGAGAATGAATAGAATCTAAAGGGGAGATGGGAAAGCAGTAGACAATGCAGTTAATTGTAGATTGACATTGATTTCCAATAAAGTTCTCTTTAGCTGTCTATGCTTCAGAAGTGGTTTCCTCCCCATTTTCCATCCTCCTTGAAGAAAGAGGAGGGAGGAGAGGATGAGAAAGAGGAGGAGGCGGGGAGGAGAGACAAAACAATTTAATGGTCGATATTTAGACTGCATTGGGTTTTTTAACGAAATATCTACTACTTTCCTCAAAGAACTATTAAATGTCATTTCTATTTAGTCTATTTAGGTATATAGCCAATGGATAGGCTTCATGATGGGGATACATTAGCAAGAAAACACTGAAAAAAACTAAAATAATTATTTACAGTGCTGGCATTTCTGAAAATATATTCAGAGACTTTTATCATTTTGTGTTAAGCTTTAACAAATAAGAATAATATTTATTGGCCTGAATGCGGAAATCAATAAAATCCCTTTTGATCCCTGTTCTGTTTTAAAGAATTTCCCAATTTCTGGTTGGAATGAAATCAAAATCTGGAGTGGGAGGTGTATGCCCTTTTCCTAGATGACAAAGAAACCTACCAAATGGCACAATAGATTTTAATATTACGGGGAAACGCATCTGCCATTTGGTCAACTTTCATTCTGATGAAATGGTTTGGGGTCAGCGCACCGTTGCAGCTCTTAAATGCAAATGCTGCCTGATCTGAGCACATGGAATGACATCAGCGCCTTTGATGAGAGGATAGAATCAATACAGAGGTCAAAAGTGCACCTTTGGGAGGAGAGCCGCAATCAGGCACAGGGATTCCCCAAGATTACAATTCCCCCGACCAGACAGCGCAGTTGCAAGAGACTTCTTCACGTACGGGGGCTCCCTATCTACCACGCAAAGGACGGGCTCGTGAGGGTTTCTCTCTACCCACACTCATCTCTGCCCCGACTTGATTGGATGATGTTGCAAAGTTTGCCAACAAAATGCTGACATGTAAGACCAAACTTTCAGAAAATCAATACCAAATAATTGCCCAAGCCATGCTGGAAGATAAACTTATCCTGCATATTATGTACCTTCAGTTCTAGAGTGTGGTAAGCCTCAGAGCCCAGGGAGCTAAGCTGTTCTTATTGTGCATAATATACCTTTATATATCAGCAGGCAGCACAAATCATTTCCTTCCCCGCTGCTCAGTACCCAGTGATTCCATCTCGTCTATATTCATTTTTTTGTACAGACTGATGCCCTGAAATGCTACGCTGCTGTCAGTTCTTGGATATCCCTTACCTGGCAGCCAAAGGGAGTACTTAGGAATAAATCTCTTGTCCTCACAGTAAACGTCTCAGGATGGTGGTACAGTTTGATAAGTTTAAGAAACAGATCACAATATCAACCATACTGTATTTCCCATAAAATCCTATCCTACAGAATGCACTTCTCAATTTTTCTACTGAATGGGTAAGTGATGAGGTGAAACAGATACCAGAGGCCCTTTGTTTTTGCAATGTTTCAGTAAAATGATTTCTGCATCCAACAATATTAAAAGTCAAGATATCAGACCAATTATAATATAGCATATACGTTTGTTTATACTTCAGTGACAAGAGCTGTTTTGTTATAAAAATTAGAGCAAGAACCATATAATTCTTCACATTTCTCAACTTAGTTTTCCCCTCCCCCAATTAAAAAAAAAAAGATTTCTCTTTTGGGTCATAGCTGTGTGTCTTCTATGCTATTGGTTCCAAAATGTGATTTCAAGCTTAGACAACAAAGCAATGACCTAGGAAAAAGCAGTTCAGTTGCCAAATGTATGAATGCCTAATTCCTACCCCCATACACTCTTGTTTTTATTATTGTGTTAAGAAAAATAGATAGCTAAAAATATTTCAATAAAAATAACAGACATGCCTATTCAAAACTCTTTGGATGCTAAATTCCTGCCAACCTTGTTCATCTCAAAGATATCATATTCCCATTTATAGAAAAATCTACCACAAAATATAATTTGGAGATGCAGGCATAGAATGGGGGGCGGGGAGAAGCCAGGAATAAAAAGAAACTATGTCAAGGTATTTTAGCATGAAATTGGCTTGAACAGGAGGGAAAAAAAGAGAAGGGAGTTTATAATAACTGGCACTGGAATGCATATTCACCTCCTTAGAAATATATTAATTTTACGGGATTGTTCCTTTGCACTTTATGACAGAAAGCAAGGCCCTGTTAACATTAGTCCAGCACCATCTTTAATCACATTAATTCAGTAACGTTCTAATTGGAAGATGAAAGACTAGTGTTTTATTTACATAAATATAAACGATAAATGAGCAATTCCTGGATTGAATCAAATCAATACACACTGCATTGTCATGTTGACCTCACTAGCCTTGAGGTCAATAAATGTGTGAATCCTCAGAATAATATCCCATCAAAACCAGAGGCAAATCTCCGAGTCTCCAGGGATGTTTCCATCACTCCTTTATCTACTAGTCTGAGGCTAGCTGATGAATATGTGACGATGTCAGTTGGATGAAATGCAATATTTAGAACTGAGAAGAAAAGATCAGCCCGGGTGACCCCCTGGCTGATATCTAGCATGTATTGTTGGCTGCATCTGGTAGGGGTTAGTTAGCCGGCTCTTACTCACCAAATGAGTGAACCACAGATGGACGTGCTCACACTGATGTGTCAGCTTAGCGTCCTGACTTGAAGGACAAGAATGTAATTTATTAACAACTGGAAACCTGGCACAAATATGCCGTATCTACAGCAATTCACTAGAATTTTCTGTTTTGCCATCAAATAGTGCCTTTCTGCCAGGATATTGCAAACTAGTGAAAAATATGTGTTTCTTGTCCTTATTAACAACTCACAATGCAATGAATTAGTGAACATTACCTAAAACGGCCTTAAGAAACTGGACCAGCCTAAGGTATACAGAGAAAAAAACTACACTTACAGAAGCTTATCGAGAAAGAAAGATTACTGTTATATAGCAACTCATAAATTATTATCAAAACTATGCTATCTACAATATCCAAATATCAGAATAAAATTAAATCAACAAATACATATTGATTATCTACAAATCCAGACTATTCATTAGAACGAAGTTTCAGGATCATTTACTCTCTGAAGGCAATTTATCATCTGATGGCAGATTAACAAACTGCAAAGACTGAAAGAGAGAAAAAGATTCACGGGAAAATACACCAAAATATATATATAATATATAATGCATAAGAAAAGACTGTTTTTCTATCTTATCCCTGAGGCAACTTGAAAAGTTCACTTTTGAAAGCTAAAGAACTATCCAAGTTAAGAGAAATAGCCTATATTTCTGACTGCATGAAACCTAAGAATTAAGGATTAATTTTTGAAAAGATGGGATATAGAAGAGGGTTCAAGAGCAGTGTTTTAGATGAAAAGAAATGTTAATATACATTTTTGAAAACACGATATTTAAAATATTAAGGTATTATTAATTTTGGTACAATAGTGGAATTATAGTTGTTTTTATCTTTTTAGAGTATACATTAAAATTATAGGAAAAAATAATATGTCTGGAATTTGCTTCAAAACAATCCAGATGAAGAGAAATGAGGAGTTCTGTTTATGAAACAAGAATAACCATGAATTGATAACTGTTAAAGGTGGTTGATGGACTCATGAAGCAGATTCATGATACTATTCTCTCCACTTTTGTATATGCTTGAAATTTCATACAATATTTACGTGTATACAAATATATTTACAAATGTTTTAAATATGTATAAATTATAAATATATATGTATGTATACAAATGTTAAGTTTGTATATATGTATATACATACATATATAAAATTTTATATTTATATAATACACATTCGTATTAGTAACACCTTGAAGTAGGTGTATCTCTACCCAACACTGAACACTGGTTCTCCAGCCTTTTTGCTGAAAGTCTTAATGTCTGTCCCTCTTGCTAAAGTGTTCAAGAGTAATCCATTCTATATTCACTATATGTCAGGCCCAGTGTTAGGTTTTGAAGATTCAATGATCACTGACAGGTTTCTGATTTCATGGCACTTACATTCTGGAGGAGACAGGCATTTATCAAACACACAAATGACTAAGCAAGAGAGCTACAGATTGTGATCAATACTCTGAGGAAAGTAAGCAGAGAAATAAGATAGAGAGAAACTGGAGAAAGCCACTTGAAGGATGGTGGTCAGAGAGTCCCTCTTTATGGAGGTAACATTGGAGCCCAGTCCTGAAAGATGAGAATGGACCATCCATGTACATGTTGGAAAACTTTTAAGGCAGAGGGGTTAGTTCAACTGATGATCCTAAAATAAGAATAAGCATGATATATTTAAAGAACCAAAGGTCAGTTTGGTTGGAACACAGAATTGACCACACTTGGTGATGGATTACATGTGGGGCATCAGGGAAATACAGACTCTATCTTTATTTCATCTATCATCTATCTATCTATCTATCTATCTATCTATCTATCTATCTATCTATCTATCTATATAACTTTATGTAACATATATCCTTTATATCCATAGCTATAATACATATATTACCCCTAATACAAATATGTATATTTTTTATCCTACATATGCAATACATAATTTTAAATTTAAGATACATTTTTATTGGGCTTCCCTGGTGGCGCAGTGGTTAAGAATCCGCCTGCCAATGCAGGGGACACGGGTTCAAGCCCTGGTCTGGGAGGATCCCACATGCCGCGGAGCAACTGGGCCCGTGAGCCACAATTACAGAGCCTGCGCGTCTGGAGCCTGTGCTCCGCAACAAGAGAGGCCGCGATAGTGAGAGGCCCGCACACCGCGATGAAGAGTGGCCCCCGCTTGCCACAACTAGAGAAAGCCCTCGCACAGAAACGAAGACACAACACAGCCATAAATAAATAAATAAATAAATAAAATATTTAAAAATAAAATACATTTTTATTATTACAAAGGTAATACAAGTTCACTGAGGAAAAATTTTTAAATAAGCTAAAATAAGAAAATTAAATGAGAGACCCATAACCTCCCCATACAAAAAGAGCCACAATTACCATATTATTCTTTTAATCTTTTCCTTTCATATTTTTGAATAAAATAATGTAAAAATATATATATAGACAAATTTTAATCTGATTTATTTCACTTAACAATATAGTGTGGATAGCTTCCATCTCAACTATTTATTACACATTACATTGTGTGGATAATTTATTTAACCCATCCTCCAACATTCAGCAAGTAGATTACTTCTATTTTTTCACTATTATCAGTAACACTGAGATGAACACCCATAGAAAACTGCATAAATCTTTAATGATTTCCTTATGATACAATTCTAAAAGTGGAATGACTTAGCCAAAAATCATGCACACCTTTCAAGGCAAAGTGCTTACTTTTGCTGGAAGAAATGTGCATCAAAAGAAAATTCATTATCTCCACATTATTCAAATCTCCTTTTTGTTTTATTTTAATTCTAGATCTTTGAACTTCTACTGTCTGCAGACTTAAATCCTTATGTAGGACTTATTCCCCCAGGATGGTATTTAAGTACGAACTCACGCAGACAGACTTTGATATTTTCTTTTAATAAGATGTATAGAATTCATCCTTCACATTAAGAAAAAAGAGTGGGGGGGATGAAGGTGTTTGTTTTCTTCTCTTTTACTTGGGGATCATATTTAACCTATGTGATAAATCCTAAATTAACTTAGACTCCTACAATTAGAATTGGGAAGAAACTTAGAGTTTCCTTACTCTTGTTCTTCTCCCCTATTCAATGGAATTTGCCAACGTCCCAGTTAAAATATGGTGCTCAGAAATGAACATGACTTTGTTTCCCGTGATCTGAATATTGTATTTCAATTAATGCAGCCTACAGTGCTGAAATCTTTGTCTACATCCTGCCCTCAAAAAATAAAGAATAGATTTTCTTTTTTTTTTTTTACTGGTTGGCCTTCAATTTTCTCCTAATAATTTCATCTTCTCGAGATTTCTATCCTTGGGTCTGCAGTACACACACTCAAAGCTTACTGCCTCTTATGTATTTTGAAACATTTTGGAATTCTTTCTCTGGTTAACCCTTTGTTTCTCTCTCCTTTTTTCTTTTTTCTTTTCCTTTTCTGCAGCTCCTCACATGTTTTACTTGTGTTAAATGTGTATATTGGGGGCCATGCTCTCTGGAAGGGTGAAGTACATATGAAATTGGACAGGAAGAGAGTGAACCATCCATTCTCAAGGTTTGTTCAAGACTCTTCTCTAGGACTTGCCCAGAGAACCTTGCCGTTGTTCACCATGGGTGAAGCAGCCCTAGTATCCACTTGAAAGAAGGGTATACACTGGCTTTTAAAACAAAATGTAGCATTTTGTTGGGACCAAACCATCTTAAAGTTTGTCATTTGGAACAAAGTTAACTGAGCTCCTCAGGCATGGAGAAAGGAGTTATATGTATTTACATGCCCAGCACTCTCACTAGACTGTGAGTTCCTCAAGTCAAGGGTTCTAGTTTATTGATTCTTCTTCCTCCAGCACCTGAGAAGTGCCTGGAACAAAAGATTACTAGAAATATTTGTTGACTGGGCAATTCATAAGTAAATGGATGGGTAGATTTCATGGCACAAATCATTCATAGTATTTGGAAGGTATGAAGATTCTTCTTCAAATTTGCAATTTCAGATTAAATTAATATGTGTACAAACTGTCTGACTCTGCTTTTTACACATAAAGAACCCCCCACACAATTACCTTTAAACAGTTTACTTTTTAAAATTTTTTGAATTTAAGTATAGTTGCTGTATGATATTATATAATTTTACAGGTATACAATATAGCGATTCACAATTTTTAAAGGTTATACTTCCTTTATAGTTATAAAATATTGGCTAAATTCCCCTTGTTTTATAATATATCCTTGTAGCTTATTTTAAACAGTTGAAATGCACAAGCCTACGCTTACTTTTTTGTGACTATCTAAATTTCTCTAAAAACAATCATTGTTATACAAAAGTAACATGTTCACAATGGCTGCTTTGTTACTTTAACAATTTACTTTGAAATCCAAAAACATTTCCTCAGCTATTATTTGCTATAAACCATTTGACCTGTTAAGCATGAAATAATTCTGAGTTCTTATTTTCAAGTTGTAAGTTTTTTCAATAAATTAAGTAGAAGTGCTCTCTATTATTATTTTTTCTCAAAATTTCAGGTCATATTCAAAATGAGAATGAAAACAATTGCTTTTGAAATTATTTGTATATACTTTTAAGAACATTCTAATAATTCCATCTTTTCTTAAGTAAAATTTTCTAGTTTGTTCAAAGGGACACTTTCTGCACTGCAGAAAGGTTTAGTTTTGTTTTGGTAGGTACTTCTGCCCACTCTCTGATTTTTCTTTCATAGACAGGAACTTAATCTCTTATAAATTTACAGCAATCAATTAATCTCCTCCACCCTTCTCGGTTTATGTGAAATGCCCCCCAAATAAATCTTTGCTTAGAGTGCACTGTGATACGCCTTCTCTCAGGGATTTTTGTTCACAACCCAGATCTCTGTTTCCCAACTCTGAAAGCTTACCTTGGTTTTCTATTTCAAAGTCAGTGCATTCCTCCGCACCATACTTTTTAAAATTATGAGTAGATTATGTGCCATCTCATTGTTTATTCACATTTCCAAAGTTTCACAGCCCAAAGATGAAGGATGCAAAAGAGCATATAGTATCACTCTTCGGAGTTGCCGGTGCAACTTTATTAATTATGTTGATAAGTGTGGCTAAGATTTGAAGTTTGGCCTTCTATCTTTTCCATATTTAACACAACGCAAGACGATAGGTTTACAATTCAGTCATGCCATCCTCACCAGGAAGGTTCACAATTCTAAATACTGCTGTATGATCTTAGTGAACTCTTATTCAACGTCTGCTGTCCACCTCACCATGCAGGATTCTTTGACTCCTGAAGGAAATGTCAGCCATTGATTCCTTCCGTTGCTGAGGTGCACATCTGCCGGCTGGTCACCTTGATATCATGGCTTCTTTCTTATGATGACTGCATCCTGGATAAGCGTGCTCCTTTCCATGCTTCAGGTCCATGTGGTTCTGCTGGGACCCATCACATTTCTTCAGCTGTTCATGACAGACGCCCAAGTCATCGGCGTATTCCATTCCCGTGGCCTCAGTGATTGGTTCAAGAAGGGGCCCAAGATCTAAACCAGGCCAACGTGAAGGATTTCAGGAATTTTATTGGAATTGGTGAGAAGGATGTGCGTTTTCCAATGGGATTGCTAAATTGAGGATGATAACAGCCTGGAGCTGCCGGGAACTATGTTATTTATGAAGAGTGCCAGCTGGATAAAGAAGCCAAGACAGAGGAAAAACAACCTGAGACAGAGCCAGAGACAGACCAGAAGCTGACTTGCTTAGCAGCCCTGATACCTTATGGTTATCCACAGTCATTGTCAGTGTTATTTGTTCGCAGGTCCATATTATACTCTGCACTGTGAGCTCCTCAATAGTATCACTGACGCTCCCCAAGGTCTTGAATTTGGTTTTCTTTTCACATCTTTCTCAAGCAGGGTTTCTTACATAGAAACCACAAAACACACACGGATTTGATGACTGTTTTTTCATTTCACCCAAAGATGATGTGATGGTTAATTTTAATATGTTAACTTGAGTGAAGCATGGGGTGCCCAGATATTTGGCTAAACATTATTTCTGGCTGTATCTGTAAGGATGCTTCCAAACGAAATTGGCATTTGAATTAGTGGACACAGGAAAGCATTTTTCCCTGCCCAGTGTGGTGAGCATCATCCAATCCATTGAGGGCCTGAATAGAACAGAAAGGCGAAGGAACAAGAATTCATCCCTTCCTGCCTGACTGCTTGAGTTGGGACATAGATTTCCCCCTGTCCTTGACACTCTTGCTTCTCAGAACTACTTCAAATTGAGACTGAGTTACACCACTGGCTCTCCTGGGTCTCCAGCTTACAAATGGCAGATCATGGGATTTCTCAGCCTCCATAAAAATGTGAGCCAATTCCTTATAATAAATTTCTTTACATATATAGATAGGTGTATATATATATATATATATATATAGGAGATATATATATATCTCCTATTGGTTCTATTTCTCTGGAGAACTCTGAATAATACAGGTTTTTTTTTTTTTTTTAATAACTAATACCATTCTAGATGTCCAGGAATGACACTAATTCATTACATACAATGGATGCCTGAGGGCAATCAGGCTTAATTTCCTCACAGATTCTCCCCCCTTGAAAAGGCCTTAATTTTTTTCTGTGGTTTCTAATGATTTCTGTATTTTCATATATAAAAATTTCTCATTTCTCCCTATACTACCCAGCTCTTGTTTCTATACTCCACACGCTAGTAAATATATTCAATTGGCCTTTCAAACCCTGGATGTGCAGGTGTGAAGTCATCATACTTGTCCCCAAAAGTGCTTCTCTCCCTGGATTTCCCTTCAGTCAATGTCACCAGAAAATGGCAGTCATTCCAGACTACTTCTTCATCCCATAAATCTCAACTGTATTTTTTCCTATAGATTCTAACTCCTCAAATGTTCCTTAAATCTATATTCCCAATTCAATCTCTATTGCCATTGCAGGAGTTAGGCTCATTATTTTATATCCAGACTATTTTTAAAATCTCCTAAAAGTTTTCCTGCTTCCACCCCCCTATTTCTTCACACTTATCCTTTATAGCCCTACCAGGAATGTCTTTCTAAAATAAACTCTTACCATGCATTTCTTGTCTTCCCTACTCTGTCAGAGACAGAGTTAGAATTCAAGTCAGGTTTGCCTGTTCTATAACCTATCTTTTCTACATATCAAACTATACTTTCTGAGTTCACCTAGAATAAGATTTTTCAAACTTTTTTTTAGCTTTGGAGCCCTTGGTTTAAAAAACATCATGCGCAGGTCAAAAATGGAAAACACAAATTAGAATTATTCTGGTTAAAGCAGGGGAAAAAGATACCTAGGAACCATGCCTGTCAGCCCCTTCATGACCTCCTCACATCTCTGCAGAATGTTTTTTTTGCAAATCAGTCACCCATTTTACAGATGAGCAAACTAAGGCCTGTCAGGATTCAATGTTCTGCCCTGGCACCATCTCTCTTGCCTGCGATTCAGCTTCCTTCCCACTCTATCAATCTGCCTCCCTGAAAGATGACGTATAGTCTCTTATTTTTAAGAATTTTATATCATATGTTCATGAACAGGGGAACTAATTTTTTTTAATTGAAAATGCTAAAAACTCTTTAATAAAGCATATAATTCTTTGGTAATGCCAAATGGTCATCTTTCTGATTCATCTGTTTGGGAAGTTTGGTTGGCACTTATCAAATTTTCTCACGGTCTAGATTTCATTATCACTTAATCTACCTAAAGCTTCCTGCTACATTCCACCCCTCTGTGACAGCTGGCTTATTTGTAATGAGCTATTTGGCCTCTGTCTATACCATTTCTTATAGATAAGTATCCTTGAAAAAGCAGAATTTGTTGGTGGCCTTTACCTCTAAGCCTCCTTTGAATAACTGTGACTTTTTATTGAGGTATAATTGACAGATAACGTTATTTAGTTTCAGGAGTACAGCATAATGATTTAATATTTGTATATATTGCAAAACAATCACCACAATGTCTATAATTATGGTTATTTTCATGGCTTTCCAGACCTTTATCTAAACTCAACTAATTCTGCCTGATGGGTTGTATTCCATTGCATAACTTTTTTAAAAGACCAAAAGTCTGAATCAAATACAGTTGCCTGTAAGTCTTGAAATGGATTATGTGTGTGGAGAGAGATAGATACATTTCCCACCTGATCTACTCCACGCCCCAAATTCATTTTATATGCAGAGCTTTTCTGCCTCTAAAATGATCCCTGTGCAGTAAAGGATGGTGAGATATGTAACACAGTATAACATAAATGCTGGACAGTCATGGTTTGTGTGGAGCACTGAGGAATGGAAGGATCCAGGGACAAGACAAAGAAAATGAGGGCCATGGACCAGGGAGATTAGGAGCAGGCTGCTAGGAAGAACAGGGATGGTCTCCAGGCACCCCTAATCCAGGGTGAGAGAGCAAATGATGAAGGTTCCAGAACGTGGGGTTAGATTAGCTTAAAGCTGTGAGAGAAAGACCTCGGCAATGAGGATGATTGAGAACTGCGTCAGATGTGTCGCGCCCTGCAGGGCACCAGCATCAGTTCTGGCCGCTAGGGGTGGCTAAGCACTTGTCTCCTCACCTTCCTCACTCCTCCAGGTCCACCCCGCCGACGCTGTGGGCTGTGGAAGGTAGGACGGCTCACTCAGACTTGGCTCCAGCCGCAGAGTCACAGCATTCTTAGGTGAAATGATTACATTTCCAGATGTGAGTCTAAAGCAGCCTTTCACTAAAATGATGTTTCATTGCAACCCCGGGTTCTGGGGAAATTTTGCCAAGTTCTTCTCACAAAAAGAACAATTTGGCAAATATTTTTCTGTTCGCATCAAAAAAAAGTTGCCTATTACAGGAAAGTTTTTTCCTTCCAAAATCTCCTAGAGTGAAAGATTTCCATCTTCTTTTTTTTATACTGGGAAAGGGAAGACAACTGTAACCCATTTTCCCCCATTCCCAACCTTGGTCAAAAAAACCCCTGGTGTTAAACGCATAGAGGTGCTGTGATAACCAATTCAACATTTTCTTTAGTCTGTGCCTTTGGGGTCAGTAGCTACCAACCACAATCCCTGAGAAATAGCCTGTCAGTGCATCTATTCCAAATCTCAAGGTGTGGGGAGAGGGGGCAGGGAGGTGGGGCTGGGATGAAAACTGAGGGGATGGGCATTCATGATAACCCTTGATAATACAGTGTTTCATATTTCCTATACAAAGCTCTCATACCCAAAATCAAACTAAAAACCCACTGAAGGAAAGACAAGCCTTCAGAGTGTGTACACAGCACAGGAAATCAATACATACTTCTCAAATCAAAATTTAAATTAATTCGCGCTTTCTTTTAAGACCTAACCAAAATCAAATGAGAGAGAAATCCAAGCTATAATTTAATCCAAGAGGAAATCTTCAACTTTTTTAAACCAACAAAAAAAGAGCATTTCAGAAAAAGGCTTGTTACTAATTATATTTTGCTGACATATGCCAATTACATTCAGCAATATTGTTCTCGCAGCCTGTTGGGTCACGTAACAGCCTGAGAGAACAATGATGCTGAATTAACAACTGGAGTGAAAGCTTTCAAGAATCTCTTACTCAATTAGATGCTGACAAATTTACCTGTAAGTCATAAAGTTTTTTATGCAATTTAAATAGTTTCATAAAGTACATTATTTCACACAGTTAACACAATAGCTCTGAGACATGGAGTCCATTTTTACATATTTAGAACGTTCCTTTCTTATATTTAAGTGACTTAGTCAAATATTTATGCATATTTTTAGCCATTTCATCACATAATGTATGTATTAAGTTGTCTCTACAAGTCATTTGAAGCTAATGTAGAAAATGTAATTCACCAATTCAATGGCCTTCCAGTGATGTCCTGTTACGAACAAATTATTTAACCTTCAGAAGGCCGGTGGTGATAGATGCTAAAGCAAAGATTAATCACAAATACCAAAATTAAGCCAACAGATAAATGTTTTTAAGCATTCATGACTCATAGAAATATTAACAGTCCGATTGAGGTACCAGAAATAAGCACTACCATATGCATTACAATGTCATTAGGAATGCAGTTTGCTTTTGGAACACAATCGCTTTGTATTAAATTATTATTTTAGAAAAAGGGGAGAATGTTTCCACAGCCATTGTACAGACAGAAAAGTAGAGGCAAGAGCTAGGACTGCACGATAAAAGTATCACACAGAAAGTCTCATACAGGCTGAAATGCGCTCTAAGAACTTCACCGGACTCTATGCTGACCTCTCCCTTCCAGCAGGGAGTTCAAAGATTGTTCAAACCTCGAGAACACACAGTGACAACAATCTTAAAAAAATATAAGATCAGGATCTTAATACCTATATCTTAGGTATTTTTTTGACTGATCGATTAACTGAATAATCTCCCCATAAGTACATATATAAGTACAAACTCCTTGAGAAAAAGAGTTGTATTTAGCTTGTTTAAATTACAAACAGCAAACATACAGGTTTCCACAGCTATCCGGAAGCTTCCTATGAAACCTTTCTTAAGCTGAAATGGTGAAAGCAAAGAAGCAATTATCTCAGGCCACATCTTGCTAATGGATGCACAAAATAAGTAGAGTAAAAGCACAAATGCTCCCAGACCCAGTTCAAAACTATGGCGGCTGGATGCTGAGATGCTGAGTGAGGTTCCCGGGGAAGCAGCTTGGCCGTGCCACACTCGCCGCTCAGGGTGCCCGCTGCCTCTCTAACCGCTGGCCGCAAAATAAACGCTAAACTAGATTTTTGCTTTTTTGCCTTTTTCATAGAAGCAAATGTCTTCTTCCAATTTCTTTTATTTCTTTCAGTTAGCAAAAACAGGTACTAATGTAGTTCTTACGTAAAAGAGAACTTTTGAGAAGCAAGGGATGCCTATACAACATCTCTAATTGAAGCAAGCTTTACTGATTCCATGAGAAAATAATTATGGCAAATTTCTGGTACTTAGCCTATAGGCTGACTTTACTTACCATAAAAACCACGTTGAGCAAGACATATTCTGACCTTCCTTAAAATTTTATTTTTTAATTATTTTTCTTTTAATGTTATCAAACTTAGCCAACTTTCAAATAATTTTCACATGTTATAGAATATTATTCAAACAAGAATAATTAGAGTCATATTATATATAAAGTCTTCAGAATAGCATAGGATTCCTTTCTAAAACACTCTTGGGCGGCACCAGGAAGAACTGAATAATTTAACAGGAAGTTTGGGAAAATCCAGGGTAGTGATATTCTTTCCCTTTAAAATAAGCATGTCTATATATTCCCCAGTCTCATAAGCCCTTGTAAGTTTTCCTAGATACTTTCTATTTTTAAAAATATGTCGTGTCAAAATCAGCTGAGATTTCCTTTCTATAATCATTTCTCAAAACAAGGATTCTGGCTACTGGTTCAGAAGTCATGTGGACTGTGGGTACCCTCCGCTTAGTCTCATTTACAGGCTCTCTTTGCCCTCTGGTAGATAGGAATAGCTTATGGAGTCCTTACTTGATTGTGTATCTTGACCTTGACCACTGAGGCTTTAGAAAAACACTTTTCGCTTGTGCAAGGCAGCCATTGCTCTAGCAGTTCTTCTTTGCAGCTTGAGAAGGCTTAAGGTCATGAGATACGGCCCCTTCTCTGGACCACTATCTTTGTTTGGCTTTTTCTCTTGAAATTATCTTGTGCTGACTTCCAGACTTGCACTATCATTCATTCTTTTTTGCTCTCTTCTCTCTCATTCCCTCCCTCTTCCCCTTACTTGCGTGCACACACACACACACACACATGCATACACACACAGAGGAAAATCTATATGTGTCAGACATTCAGCAAGGGAAAGACAAAGGCACTGAGTTAATTACCCATCATTTACTGCTGCTGAGAAGAGCAGATGGCAGCAGACGATATGTAAATGGCAAGGGGCAGTGAATTATTCGATTTTTTTAGATTAATCGTCGATGACAAAGGAAGTGATTACAGGCTGTGACATTTATACAAATGTATAAAGTACATCACACTAAAAAATAGAGCTTAATATTATTATGAGGATGTCAGGCATATGAACGCTATTGTCATAATACAAAGCAACAAATTTTACAAAAACCTAAGAATAGGCTCTCCTTTTACCTTAAAACTTTAGGGAGCCCCCAGATTCTGAAAAAAAAAAAGATGAAATCAAGTCTAAATATCATGAAATAGTCCCCCAAAACCTAACCAGATGAAATAAGGTACAAGATATAGGGACTGCACCACAGAGTAGAATAATGTTTATGGGAACATGAAACAAACCGTATTGTTTGCTCACAACAGATCTGGTGCCATATGAGGACAGAAAAGGTGCTAATAAAATACAGGCTAGATGCATAGCACAGGGAGATCAGCTCTGTGCTTTGTGTCCACCTAGAGGGGTGGGATAGGGAGGGTGGGAGGGAGACGCAAGAGGGAGGAGATATGGGGATATATGGTATACGTATAGCTGATTCACTTTGTTATACAGCAGAAACTAACACAACATTGTAAAGCAATTATACTCCAATAAAGATGTTAAAAAAAATACAGGCTAGAAATAGAAATTAAAATTAAAGGTGATGTTTGGCTGTGAGGCCCATTTAGGTGGTGTGGAGGAAGAACAGATTAAAAGGGAAAAGAAAAAAGGATTGTGTTCCTATTGTATCAAAATACTACCTTATCAGACACACACAATCTCCCAATAATTTTCAAGGTTAAAATGAAGAAATTTCTGACCAAGATTCCCTTCTAAGTAATATACACATATGTATAAACATGAGCCCAAGAGCACAGACGACGGGACACACACACACAAACACACACACACACACGCACGCGCGCGCACTGCAGCCTCTTTGCAGGAGGGAAGCCCAGTAGGCTGTATTTTCTGTTGCTTCCATAATTAATTGGTACACGAACAAATCAGATGCTTTCAGATGCTTTCCTTTGCAGATCAGAGAAACTGCCCCATCATCAAAATGTTTTCAATCACCCCGTTATTAAATCTAGATGGTGCTAATATTCTTGAAAAGAGAGGAAGTCGCTGAGGCACATATTTGTTCCCTGAAAGCGTTCTGGGCACTGCGGTTCTGAGGCTGCCCCTTTGGACGAGAGCTTAGCTCCAAGTATCAGCATAGAGAAAGGGGGAGAGTTTAGGGCACATTTATTTATACTCTTCAGAAATACTTTCAAAACATGCAAGGCAAAACAGCACCAAAATTGCCCCTAAGTACTTCACCATTATTTATTCTTTGTGGACAGTGGGGCCACCGGTGCCTGTAAATGAATGTGTGTGTGTGTATGAGAGAGAGAGACAGACAGAGAGAGACAGAGAGAGGGAGAGCGGACCAGAGGAAGACAGAGAGGAAGAGAGAGGGAGAGAGAGCGCGATCGCCCGAGTGTGATGGGGTGGGAGCCGCGGGGGGGGGGGGGGGGGAGGGGTGTTATTAGTCAGCAGCAGAGGCCCTGGATGGAGCATTTACGTCTGTCAATCCATTTCGAATGAACGTGGGTTCAGGAATAAAGTGCAGGCAGAACCAATCTGCCCTGAAGAGAAGAAAAACACAAAATATTGCACAAAGAAAGGAGAATTTCCAGGGTGGCTTTAATAGCATCCCAAACTGGCAGGTGCATGAAGCCAACCATTAGCTTGTGGGCTGCTTTTAGAAAATAGTATTGTTTTTGGGGTTTTTTGTTTTCATTTAACCATACAAAGCAATACTCACAGATGCAAATAATGCTGACGTAGGCCTTGCTGTAAACAGGATGGGTACACGACTTCACGACTTCCGTTTTGCATTTTACCTGTACAGACGCCTTGCTGACATTATATAAATGTATGCTTAGATATAGGTGATTGTTACCTTTAGTGGAAACGGAGCCTAAAATGTAAGCACCTTATCTTTACTCAGCATTTCATATGTATTTCAATGTAGTCATCTTTTAAATAAAAAGATTGAAATATTAGTCAGGGTTAACCACCACCTGGAAAAGTTATGTAAATATCTGGACCCCATGACAGAAAAGGACAATTATTTTAGCCAAGGCTACTTTTCTATATGTGCTTCACACGCACTCTGTCTTCTGCACCTTCAGAGCACCCAGCCTGTGACTTTAAGTTCATCATTGACAAGTGAAAATAAGCCAAACAAAATAATTCTCCCTATATGTGAAGAGGGAAATATTCTGGAAAAATTCACATGTAAGAAAAACTTCTAGAAATATGTGTAAAATCGCACAATATTAAAATAGCAGCCCTATGAAGCCAAAGTTATTTGCTGCTACTGAATCGTTATTAGAAAATCCATTCAAAGTAATCATTCTTGCTCCAGATAGTTTCGTTTTAAAACAAAACAAAAATTAGAAAACATATTTACCCACAGTGAAAACTGTATCAAAAAGAACCTTTATTTTTAAAAAACCCCTGAAAGGAATATAAATAATTTTTTAATCTTCCTTGGATTTTATTAGAAGTCTCTCTTCCCCAATTCATAGGAAAAGAAAACAAAAGACAAACAGAAATCTAATTGGTAATCAAACCCTTCTACATTAACAGTCAAGTTGCCATTGTGTTTAAATATTTGTTTTAGCAAAATATTTTGTAAATAAAAAAAACAATTGAAAATGCTTTTATAGATAATCAAACCAAACTGTATTTGCTTGATAACAGATTATAGTAAGGACATATGTTATGAACATAGTATTCATAAACAAGGATTTAGTATTCATAAACATACTGTTAATAAACAAGGATTTGTCTATTAATGTAATCAGATCAAAGTATCATATATAGAAAAATCTTAGCAGGTCAAAGCCATTATAGTGAAAATAACTATAAGCCTTTTAAAGAAATACAGATTATAAATACAGACTATATTAATATACTATTACATAAAAACATACATTCATTATACATAGGTTATATACTAATGGTTAACTTGGAATATTAAACTGTAATCTGCATTTGTATTCAAGAAGATCTAGAACGAAACATTCAGATAGTGAATACAGGCATTTATTAAGATGCCAGTATTTCTAAATGACATTTAGAGAATATTTTAAAAGGGTATTTTTGGAATTTAGGTAAATGCATTTTAGGAAATATAACCAAACTTCAAATTATTTATTTAAATTGAATGTTAGTTATGCCAACTACATCAAATGAAATAAACATTTTTCAACTAGACGTAATAAGATGGGTTAAAAATTTTTAAAGCTGTCTGCTCATGGAATGTAATGAGCCCATGCATTTCAAAGAACACTGAAAGAGATGAGATTAGAACATTAGGAGACAAAGATGTATAGTCCAAAAGTAACTTATTGTTTTAGTTTATTCTTTGCTTTACTTTAATGCATATATTGCAAGCTTCTTTGATCTGAAAATAGAATAAAAAGCTAGGCCTAACATGAAAAAGTAAACTGCATAATATGCATAGGTAAAGAAATATATTTCACTAGAGCTTATTCTCATGCCTTTGTACCTCACCTTTCTCAACAGTATCACTTGTCTTTGTAAAATATTTTACTAACATTTTGCATTTTGCATGCATACACATATATATGCTGTGCATTAAATATTTACAATGCATTTTATGTACATACCACATCTCCTTACACCAACACTAAATCATTTGCCAACAGCAAAGACAAAATGTCTCCAAAGAGAGAATGAATGCAGTAGCTCCTCTTTTCTTTTAAAATGTAACTGAATGAGGTAATATTAATAGTACTTCAAAGCATGGAATATCTCTAATTTGCCTACTTTCTTATTTAGAGATGGTAAAATGTATTTTGTCTTTTGAAAAGAACATCAATTCAGAGAATGATGAAATTCTGTCTTATAAGAGGAGACCTTACATTTAATCTTTGGATGATTCTTCCAGTTCAACTCAACTGACTCCATTTTTATCAGTTCTATTTTTAAGGATAATACAGCATTTACTATAGCAACCTAAACCCAAGTAGTTTTTTCTCACTTTCTTTCTCCACCTAGATCAAACCCATGGGGCCCTCTGCTGGGAGGATTTCAGATTGCATTGCGTTGCCTTCATTTGGAGCACAGGAAACGTTTGGAATGCTAACCTTTTTTATTTTATGTTAACAATTTTTATTTTAGAAGACATAGGACACCAGGTTACATGCAGCTTCCTCAACACAACAGAAAACATTTTGTGTCAAAATAGTAAAATATATAAGCACATGATACCTTTGTTCCAGAAACTCCAATCTGTGCTGCATTAGTTCGGTGGGAATGATGTTAAAGCAGCAGATTCTACTCACTACATTCTTCAGTCTGTAAAACACTTGGATGCTGTTTTCACAAAAGGGAATTAATACAGGCATCCTTTGGTTTAGCCTGTAAGAGTGATCTAGAGATGAGAGATACACTCATTCGACAAGGAATCGTTTAAATGGGTTCTAGGAGGTTTTCAAAGTATTAAAATTTTTATAGTCATTTCCAACAGCAATATTTTCCTATATTTAAAAAAGATATAATCCAAGGAGATGAGCTGCTAAAGGTTATTTTTTTAATATAAGCCTTTGTGTTTAGCACATTGTTAATATCAAATTGAGGAGGAAGACGGCTGGCATACCAGGGTGCCACCTTTCTGGGACAGCTCGGGGTGCCCATATGCTATAGACACCCTCTGGGTCTCCTGTAGGTTTCCTCAACTTATCCGGACTCCTATTTGGTTTCAACAGTGGCACGTTTCTTAACACTTCCCACCGTCCTTATGGCTGCTACCCCGAGCTTCAGCCTCATCTCCCAGAGAACCAACCTCCGGATCTAACACAGCACTGCTTTCTCTAACAGAAACATGACAAATTTTACTTCATCTTTTATAAAAACCATTGTTGCTCCACATGCTAATGGAATGACTTTTATGGGTAATGTGGCTGACCTCTTGGCTGGGTCAAGAAGCATCTTAGTTGGCACTGAATAACTAATTTTTTAATGCACTGTGTTCATGAAAGTTCCCGCTCAACACATGTGGCAGACTGACAGATTTGGAAAACCCTAAAAATTACCCAACAATTTATAAAATTCTCAATTTATATGAAATGAAAATGCATATTTCAATCATACTTGGGGGCCAAAAACAAGGTGTGTTCATGTCAGTTTGTCTTCTCTCAAGGACCCTTAGCTTATATGATATAGATTTTTAAAAGTCAAACTAATTCACCTCAAAAAAGGCTTTTCGCTAGCCCCAGGCAAAGGGCACTAGGTCTATTTTTTAAAAGACTCAATCATCCCACATTATTTAAGAAGATATCAGAAAGTAGGCCTTAGGAATCTTCTCTACATGAAAGGAAATGTTGATCTTCTTACCCCTGAGCCAACCTAAAGCTTTTCTTTAGAACTTATCCCAGCACACCTTGTCTCTAATAAAACTAGTTGAAAGTTTATAAAATGCATACCCAGATAGATAGATAGGTAGATACCAATACATATTGATATATTTTGAGGGAATGAAAGAAGGAACTTAAGCCAGGGAAACAAAACTTAGGTAGTCATGAAAATAAGCAATGGCCCCTAAGTCAAAATTTGGGAAGGGAATTTGGGAATAAGCTCAGAAAAAAATCAAGACGGCTGCTTTGCTTTATCCTTCTGGCTTTAGCTTTCATGGGACTCTGTCCTGGAATAACTCTTATGTTCATTTGCTACAGGCATTTATGTATTTTTACCTCATTCTGTAAGGGGAAGGGGAGGAAGTAGAGGGGATGGTTGTGAAGGAGAACGTGACATTGGTAAATATGGGCAAAACCAACCCAAGGTGTTTGAGACAATGAAATTGCGGTGAAGGAAGTCAAAAGAGTAAAGGGCATTTCAAAAATAATTCCAAGACAAATCCATAGAATTAGAAGTGGGATTTGGAAGGAAGGCCAATTTTCCTAAACTTGAATTCATTTGCATAATCCTGAAGAATTTCCTTCAGTAACTATACGATAAGGATTCCAGCTATACAGAGAAGGGTACTCAAAATTCCAACCAAATGAAGGAGCAAAATCTTCAACCAAAATTAAACTCTGGGGGTTAGTATATGTCTATCAGCTGATTCTGGTCTCTTGATCTCAAATTCCTGAGCTCAGAGCACAAAAACTGGGAAAAATGCATTTCCCTGGTTAGCAGATTCACCCCTGCTATCTCCTGGGTGATGAGAGAGATGTGTCCGTGGCCAGCACTCAGCACTGGCAAGTCACTGCGGCCAGTAGATTTGCATCAGCACCTTGGCAGACTTGGGTGTCATTTTTGAACTAGATGGTGCATTCTGAACTGGTGGGCCTTCTAAGTTAGTCCTCTAGAAGGAATGTCTGCAGGCTCTGCGTGTCATTTTTTACTGATTAGGTTTCTTGTGTTGATTTTTAGCCCGACAGTCAAATGGAGGTGCCTTTTTATCATCTGCATCTTTGCATCTGAATGTCCTCATTTCAAGAAACATCACCTTTGGAAGGTAAAGTAAGTAGTTAAAGAATCAGGTTTCTTTTGGGGACACACATTAAGTGTTTCTATGTGAGAAAGCATCACATGCTAAAAACAATTTGCTTAACGCTGCCCCAAACTTCAGATACTAGGTATCAAAGACTGCTCATCAATAATCAAAATAAGAGTCACCAGTGCTTCTAAAGATATGGTTGCCAGGTATAGGCACCTTGTGTCCTCATTAAAACGTTTTGAGAATAAGATCTCAACTGACCGTTGTATCAGAGCATCTGATATTAATTTCTACCTGTCCTTGCACCTGGTGACAAAGGTAAGCACTTGAATTTTCCATACTAATAGGATTCTGCAAATACATATTTTAATGTATTTAACTAATGAAAAAAAATTGCATACACATACATATTTTCAGCATCTTTAAAATCAGTTTCAGGATTGGAAGAGTTGCCTGGGTCTCTTCTCTTTCAGTGAAAACATTTAGTAAAATCACTTGAGGAAATAAACCATCAACAAGATGTATAATACTGTAGTTTTCAACAGGCTGAATTTCAGCAAATTAGATCAAATTCCATAAATTTGATAAAACATGATAAAAAGAGAAAAATCCATTTTGAAAATTGTCTTAAAATCATAACCTTAGAAATTACTTCATCCAGAAAAAAAAAAAAAACCTAAAGATTTGCTTTCTTCCACTGAGAGTAAAAAGGAATTCGATAGGGAAACCTAATTTTAAACGGCAACCAGATAAACCTCTAAAAATGAATAAAAACATGTCCTAGTGTTTTTCTAAGTTTGTGTAAAGAAATATCCAAGGAGAACATTACTATTTAAACTTCTTCCTTGTCTTTGTGGACTCTAAATCAAACCAAAGCAATAGCATCCCAGGAAAAATCTTCATCACTAAGATTCACCAACAGAATTCTAGAAAGAGCTGGGAGTGGTCCCCCTCCACTGATAGTATATGATGGGCTCCTGATGCCAGCTCTTTGCGGTTTGTATTAATAGTCCTCAGAGCCTGGATTAATGTTAATTAGAAACACTTTCAGGTTAGGCACTAAACTTTCATCCAGCATCCTCCCATTTTGTAATTTTCTAAATTTCAGAAAAAGCAAATATATCTTTGGCTTTTACACTATCAAGAGAATTTGGTATGTATATATGAGAGAAAGGGTTTAAACTGGAAGAGAATCCACAAGGGCCAACCTTCCTGCCTCTAAGCGCGCTCTCTCTCCAAGCCATTCTGGCATTTTACCAAGCGGATCTCTGTTAAAATGCTTTATTCATCAGTTCACCTTTCTCTTTAAAACCCTCAGTGATGCAAGGTCAAGGGCAGAATCCTTGGCTTGGCGTTTAAGGTTGGGCTGCCAGGTAAAATACAGGATGCTTAGGTAACTTTGAATTACAGATAAATAACAAATGCATGTCTTTTATTATAAGTATGCAGTATTTGGGACCTAACTTAGACTGAAAAATTATTTGTTGTTTTTCTGAAATTCACATTGAACTGGGCATCCTAAATTTTTACTTGTTAAATCTGGCAAAGAAGCCCTGTCCCAGCACTACTGTCATCTAATTTCCCCACCGCTGCAGAAACAACCCTCTGTTCCAGAGAGAACAGGGCCTCCGCGCTACCGACGCCTGCACTCCCCCGACTCCGTGCCTTTGCGCAGTGTTGCTTCTGCCCATCACGCCCTCCTTTCTCCACTTGATTAAAACTCTGCTCGTCTTGAAGACCCAGTTTAAACTGCATCATTTCCATAAAATCCTTCTCAATCATTCCAGAGTCAATTCCTATAACACATTGTCTTTCACGTTAATTCGTCAATTGTCTCTGCCCTGTGGTAGCATTTTTTTTTTTTTTTTTGTATCTATCTTTTTCTTTTTCTTTTTTTTTTGGCCGTGCTCAAAGCTTGTGGGATCATAGTTCCCCAACCAGGGATTGAACCCGGACCCTCACCAATGAGAGCGCAGAGTCCTAACCGCTGGACCACCAGGGAATTCCGTTATCTTTCAAATTTCATTTAAAACCTGGAGTCAGTTTGAGCTTTTCTCCCACTTAGGCTCACATCCTCGAAGAGTTTATACCTGCTGTTTATCTTGTGCATATGCTCACAGACCCCAGAACCCTGCCTCGAGCAAAGCATACTTTCAGGAAGGGAAGCAGAGGTGAAGAGGGACGCTGGGAGGCGCCACTATGTACTGGAAATTTTCGCATGTTATTTTATTTCATCCTTACAACAGACTGACATTATCTTCTCTTGGCAACTGAGGAACCCAAGGCTCTCGGAAGGGGTGAGCAGCTTGCCCACGAGAGCCATAACAGGCAGAATTTGAACCCAGGTCTGACTCCCGTGTCAGTGCCCTGTCCCCACCTCCATAAATGCCCTTATCACTCGCTGCGGCTGCTCCGGCTACTACCGCTAGGTTTTCAGGGAGGGTTCGGAAGGCTCGGAAAATGAAAAATCTAGGCAGGGCAGCTGAGGTCAAGTAGGCAACTAAGGAACCTTGTAGGAAGCACAGATTGCAGCAGGGGCGGGCTCTGCCATCCTGGGAAAAGCAAGAACAGCTGGGGCAACAGAAGAGAACACCCCAGTGCATGGGGTGAAGAAAATTAAGTGGAACAGGAGCAGAGCTGACTTCACATTTCCTGGTAACTGAATGTTTGCAAGCAAACAGCAGTCCAGAGCCAGCCCAGGCGAGGGGCTCGCCCCACACTCTCCCTGTGGGCTGAAGCAGTTGGGGTCTTGCCGCAGAACAGGGTTGCTGGGGGAAAGGCGGAAAGGGGAGAAGCAGCAGGCAGAAGCCTGGAGTTGAATTCCCAGCAGAAGCTAGGCATGTACGTGCAGTAATTTCCTGTAGGTCAGTAGATTCTTAAACAGCATGAAAGCTCCCGAAAGGTCAGTGAACATTTTTTAAAATTTCAGTCCACATTTGTGCATCATTGCATGCTTTGCTGTGCAAAGCTCAGCAAGGGAGAAATGCAGTGATTCTAGGGTCTGGGAGCCTTACCCTGTGCTATGGAAAATACCATCTACTAGAGAAAGACACTTTCCTTCACCCACCTGGTCTTTGGAAGGCTTACCTGAAGATAAATTTCATTTCTGTCTCCTTACTGTTTGGAGTCCTCTGCAGTCAGCACGAGTGAGATAAGAACAGAGGAGCTGGATTTTCTCCCTCTTGCTTTTGTGGATTTCTGACATGGAGGCCTCTCATTTTAACATATTTCGTGTAGTTAAATGTGAGCCATTTGGAAGAAGAACATTCCAGAGAACATTTGCCTGCCCATTGAATAGCCTCAGTAGCTAAGGTGAAATGCAAACTGTGGTTGTCAGGATAAGCAATGATTCCCCCACAATGCCAAAGACATTATCATCAACTCAGGATCAATAGACATTACAAAGCAGCGTTGCTTTTATTTTCAGCTTTAACCTTTGAGAAAATCAAGGCTTTGGAATATTGAATCAGATCAGGGCATCAGCTATTGCAGACACAGATACAATTAGGGCATCTGGCCAAACAATTATAAACCTTCTTTGTAAGGTGCCTTAGTTTCCCATCCTGTGTGGTGTCCACACAAATAAAGCATCTCACTGAACAGAGCTTTGGCCTCAACACATACCAAAGTGCATTTACAGTTCACGATTATGGGACATTCCATTTTACATATGGGAAAACTAAAGTCACAGGGTTTATAAACCCTAGATGTCGATTAACCTATCAGTTCTCTAGCCAAGAGGAGTGGCCAAAACTGAACTAAATGCATGAGGTATTATTAGTGTCAAAAGATGTAAAATCTGTAAAATCTCAACCAGCTAAACAACTCTCTGCAGTTGATGAAAGCTTGGTGAGTTAGAGGCCTCTCTTCAGCCATAACCCTGCAATATCCTTACGAAGGAGACACTCGATTTCTGAAGCACCTGTAATTTTGCATACTTTCCTGCTAAGGTTGTTTTTCTGCCCACTTGTCACTATTTCTGATGGCCCAAAGGTTCAGACTTGGGGGATAGACAAGGGATGTTTTGGAAGTAGGACAAAAGTGAATAGCAGTTTTAGGAAGCCAAGCTCCTTGGACAAAGCTCCAGTTTGTTATCTGTTTTGGAAGCAAGACAAATCCTTCAGACATTTCAAGGGCACACAGATATACTGAAATACAAAATCTTGCTAATAAATGACAGCAGCCAGCCAACCACGCTGGCTGGCAAGGGGCCACCAGAGGCGAAGTGATTCTCTTTGAGCTAAACTGTAGGTCAGGTCCTCCCTCTCTCTCTCTCTTTCACTGTCAGTACACACACACACACACACACGCAGGCACACACAGACATACACATATGCACTCTTTGCGTGTGTATACCACTGAGGTCAGGTCTGTGACAGAATCTGAGATCCAGAGGAATTCATTCTTTTGCCTCTTCTAAGTAAAGATATGGTCATGGATTATGCATATCATAAATAATTTTGTCTGCCTAGGGGGCAAGAAGGCCCCGAGGAGACCATACTAACTTAACATGCGATCTTCAACATGAGGAGGGGAGAAGTAGGGGTTCTCGGAGAAGATGAAAGGCAGCCGTGTTGTTTATCCTAAAAAAGGGCAGGTGAGTAGGTTATCTTGTGTCTGGTCTCGAGGACACAAAGGGCATTTTTTGGAAGGTGGTGGTGATTAATGGCACCCCATATTAGCAGAGGGCCCAACAGGAAGAAATGGGCCTACAGATAGAGTTCAGTTAAACATAAAGAAAAGTGTCTTCAACTTCAGGTTGATCAAACACGGAAATGGCTGGCGGGGAGTTGCTCATTCCTGAGTTCTTCAGAAGAAAGTAAGCACTTATCTTCTGGTGTCTAAAATCACGCCTGTCTGAGAGGACCTCCCAAATGACCACTTATTACTTATTCCAGGTTAATGGTTAGGAAATGAGAATGTGGAAACTGAGTGCTACAGGAAATTATATTACAATGCCTACAGTATCGACAATATATTTGGTACTCATTTAACACCAGAACAGATCCCATGAGAGTTACCACTGAGCTCCATGCTGTCACTTGCCGTGTCAGCTACACTGGACACAGCTCTTCACTTCCTCCTTCTTGAAATCTATCCTTCACTTGGCCACTGGAAAGGCACTTTGCCTCCACCTTATTGGTTCCTCCTTATCGGCCCAGCCTCCAAATGTGGTCATAGACCCAGTCCTTAGACGGACCTCTTCTCTTCTCTGGCTATACTCCCCTCATAGGTGCTCTCTTCCAGTCTTGTGGTTTTAAGTACCACTTACACTTCCAAGACTCCCAAATTTATATCTCCAGCCTGGACTTCTCCTAACTCCAAACTCATATACCCACCTGAATGCCCTAGACCTCCCCTTGGATCCCTAATAGAGAGAGAGCTCATAAGATCAAGCTCCCAATATCCCTCCTCCTTTGTCACTAAATTTGCTCATCTCACCATCTTTGCCTTCTCTCTAAATGGCAAATCCATTCTTCCAGTTGCTCGGGCCCAAGATCTTGGAGTCCTTCTTATTTCCCCTCTTTCTCTCCACCCCACATTCAATCCACAGCAAATTCTGTCAGTTATACTCTCAAAATATGCGTAATTTAACCTTGCTACCACCCTGCTTCCAGCCACCATCATCTCCTGCCTTGATTCTCGCAACACTGTCCTAATTCATCTCTCTGCTTCCACCCTTGCCATCCAAAGATAGTACAGGATCATTCTTTTAAAATGTGTTAATTCATATCACTCTTCTGCACACATTTTTCATTGGCTCCAAATTCATTCAGACTAAAGCCCAAGTCGTTATGCTCTGTATTTACCTTGGTCCCCAAGGACGTAGGTGATTGGGTCGCTCTGACCTCATCTCCTATTATTCTTTTCCTCACTCACTCATGTCCAGCCATGCCAGCCTCCTTATTAATCTTTGACCATGTCAAGCATGCTCTCACCTCAGGGCCTCTTGCACTTGCCTGGAAATTTCTTTTCTCAGATATACAAATTGCTCACTTCCTCCCTCCTTGCTCAGAGGACATTTTAATAGTGAGACCTTCCCTAACTAACCATTGTATAAAATAGTAACCTCCACCCCAGACCTGCGCCAGCCTCTGCCCAGTCGTTCTCTCTGTGTGGGTGACTGTATAATTTACCAGCCAAAGAGACATTTACAGGACTGAAAGGAGGCACTATTGTGACTACTACACGTGACACATACACCAGGACTTTTCCAGGCAAACCCACATAGATGGTCCCTAGTACCTATCACCACTCAACATAGAATTTACTCGTGTGCTTGCTCATTGTTTGACTCTCTCCAGTGGACCATAATCTCCAAGAAGTCAGAAACTTTTTGTTTACAATTACATCCCCAATGCCTAGAAGGTAACTGGCCAAAGTAGGTGGTGAATCACTTACTGATTAAATGGATAGCTGGATGAATCAATACGCCCTATACTGAGTCGAATCTATCAAAAACTGTGCTATATCTATAATAATTTAAAATATTAGCTAAAATTTTGGAACGCTTACTAAGTAAATGCCAGGCACATATGTGATGGCTACTGTATATACATCCTCATTTACCCTCACACCCATTCCTTTAGCCCCACGTTACAGACTGAAGGATGACACTCAGGTTAAGGATCTGCCTGAAAGCACTGACCAGTCTCTGCCTACGATCTGTCTCAACTCCATCCTTCCCTCCATCCTCAGGGGGCCTTCCTAACATCCACACTCCACCTCCCAGGCCTTTCCATTGACTCTCCCGCCTGGCACTCAAAGCCCCCGGGGATGGCGTGAGCCTGCCTGCCTCTGCCCCTCACCTGATGCTCCTCCCCCTCCTCCCCCCCCAGTCTGCCTGAGACACTTCCAAGTGGGCAGCGGCTGCAGCTCTTGTTTTCCTCGCTGATCCTCAGACTGTGTGAGCTTTTCAGCCTTTTTTTTTTTTTAACATCTTTATTGGAGTATAATTGCTTTACAGTGGTGTGTTAGTTTCTGCTTTATAACAAAGTGAATCAGTTATACATATACATATATCCCCATATCTCTTCCCTCTTGCATCTCCCTCCCTCCCACCCTCCCTATCCCACCCCTCTAGGTGGTCACAAAGCACCGAGCTGATCTCCCTGTGCTATGTGGCTGCTTCCACTAGCTATCTATTTTACATTTGGTATTGTATATATGTCCATGCCACTCTCTCACTTTGTCCCAGCTTACCCTTTCCCCTCCCCATATCCTCAAGTCCATTCTCTAGTAGGTCTGTGTCTTTATTCCCGTCTTACCACTAGGTCCTTCATGACCTTTTTTTTTTTTTTTCCTTAGATTCCATATATATGTGTTACCATACGACCCAGCAATCCCACTACTGGGCATATACCCTGAGAAAACCATAATTCAAAAAGAGTCATGTACCAAAATGTTCATTGCAGCTCTATTTACAAGAGCCATGACATGGAAGGAACCTAAGTGTCCATCGACACATGAATGGATAAAGAAGATGTGGCACATATATACAATGGAATATTACTCAGCCATAAAAAGAAACGAAATTGAGTTATTTGTAGTGAGGTGGATGGAGTTAGAGTCTGTCACACAGAGTGAAGTGAGTCAGAAAGAGAGAAACAAATCCAGCCTCCTTCTTATGCTAAGGCTCCTCCCTTCCCCCTCCCCCTCTTTCCTGCATCTGTCAAATTCTGCCCTATTCCATCCTATTTGTCCCATAACATTTCCCAAATCCCCCCAGTAAAAGTCAAGATCTCTCTCTCCCAAATCGGAAAACACGTAGTTGAACCCATTCATTGTTTATTACAATGTGCCTTATGAAAGCTCTTTATATGTGGTTATTAGAGATTCACAGAAGACAGGGCCATGCCTAATTCCTCACTGTATCTTAGCAGGGCCTAGCAGAGTGCTTGGCTCCTAGGAGGAGCTAAAAACAGTATTGATTTTGCTAGATGTGCTGTGCGTGGATTGTTTAAGAAGCAGTTGGAGATGCAGAGCTGAAGCTCTGGATAGAAATTGTAAAACATTCACATGTAGATGAAAAATACATGTGTAAGTGAAAATGAGAACTTTAAGAAAACAAGTGACAAGTGAGAAAGCTTTAAGAAATGCCATATTTAAGGTAGAAGTATAAAAAGTGTGAGTAATTTTTAAGAATGACTTGGTATTCATAGTTCTATGTAAATATATACAATATGACAGAGAACGGAATGAATGAAGTGTGTACTGATAGAAATCCCTTCCCTTTTCATGGCATACCTGGGACTGATTTCTTAGCTTTGATCATTTGGTTTCCCCGTGAAGTTAGATTTCAGAGCAGACCCCATGAGGCCATCAGAATTCGTATGTAAGAAATATGGGTGCTATTATGTGTAGCTCTAGACCAGCAATGTAAGGGGGAAAACTATACATTGGCTCAGTGAAATCATTCCTTTAAGCTACTGTACAAATTTGTTTGATCCACAGACCTACTTGGGGGAGGGGAGAAGGAGGCTGGGTCTAAAACAAATGAAAAATGAAAATTTAAATAAAATGTTAAAATGCAGCTGCACACAAAATAAATCAATTTGCTTTGGTATATTAGCGGGCATTGACACAACATGTAGCATTATGCATAGCTTTAGGATAAGTTGTAAAAATCTTGCAAGTGAATGCATTTTATTTGCAACTTATTTGCAGATCAAATGTGAGAATAATTTCTAAATTTTTGAAAAGAGACCACACAAATCTCCATTATGTCGGGACACAGGCAAAGTTTCCAAGGACAAAAAACACCACTGTTAGCCTCACTTGCACCAATACCTGAGCTATAAATTACTTCACAGGCAGTTATATCATTGAGTTAGTCTGTCCTCCCACAAGGTTACCGTTACAGTATTGTCCCACTGATGAAGCCAAGGTTTAAACTGGGAAATGTGTGTGTTTGACCAGGTTGATGTGTTCGGATATTAGCGGCCTTCTCAGCATTATCATCACAGGAGCAGCTGGTGCTTTTCTGGTGTCTCTGTGAAGACCCCATCGCCTGCCTTTTGTTCTACGCATCACTTTCATTAGGGAGCGTATGGCGGCATTTCCCAGGTGTGTTGCCTGTACAAAGGGCATTCATTCTACTGGTGCCCAGGTAATAAAGATAAAGGACCCAAATTACAGTCGGAGCTGTGTGCGTGGATAAATGAGTCAGGGAGAGGATAATGTTCCTGTGCTTCCTGGGTAATCCTACCCTGAATTCCTGAGATGCTTGTATAGACGTTTTAGCCAAGAGGGAAACAGGTCGTTGGGTTTCTTTGCCTTGAGAGACAATGAGATGCCCCATGAATGTTCTGCCTCCTTCTGTTTATAGGAGAGCCTTTAAAATGCTAAGTTCCCAAGCCAATGCTACAGTGATGCTATTTAGAAGTATATCTAGATGGTAGATGTTGTGGGAAAGGACAGTCTACCCTTTCCCACCCTGGAACATTCACAATAGCCTTCCTGCCTCCAGAGTCTTGAGAGGGAGCAAGAGGCAAATTAATAGCAAAAGCCAGCCCATAGTGAAAGCTTACTGTGGTCCATGAACTGTTGCGAGCTTTGTCCTTATTAACTTATTTAACCCTAATTCAGCTATTATTATCCCCATTTTACAGAAGAGGAAACTAAGATACATCGCAATTATATAAATGACCCAGGATTACATAGTGAATGGCAGAACTGAGATTGAAAACGCAGGTCGTCTAACTCTAGAACCTACCTTCTGAGCACTTACTTATACTCTGAAGATATTACATCTCCCTACTTAATAAAATTTCAATTAAAATGCAGTGTGTTCATCTGCACAATAAAAGCTATTACTTCCTCCTTTATTAAACCATTTTACCCTTCCTCTTCCTTAGTAGGTTATTTGAATTCTCACCTGGATCTGTACTGAGGCATCCTGATGCTTTTAAAATGTATTTTACTTTTGAAAAGGGCAGAGAAGGACACAAATCTTGTCAGCAGTTTTCCAGACTATAGAACAATGAGGGAAAGAGGTAAAGGAAGAAGAGAGGGATTTTTAAAAGTGCTAATATTTATTGAGTGACTCTACAAATTGAAGTAAGATGTTCAAGGCTGTATTAATTTCCTAGGACCACCATAACAAAGTACCACAACCTGGGTGGCTTAAACAAAAAGAATGTATTGTCTCAAAGTTCTGGAGGCTAGAAGTCCAAACTCAAGGTGTTGGCTGCACTGGTTTCTTCTGAGGGCCGTAAGGAAAGAATCTGTTCCTGGCCTCTCTCCTTGGCCTTGAGATGGCCGTCTTCACATCATCTTTCATCTGTGTGTGTCTGTCTCTATGTCCAAATTTCCCCTTTGTGTCAGGCACCAGTCATACTGGATTAGAGCCCACCCTAAGGACCTCATTCTAACTTAAAATGAGGGTCTCTATAAAGACCCTATCTCCAAATAAGGTCACATTTTGAAGCCCTGGCAGTCAGACTTCAACATATGAATTTGGAGGGACACAATTCAACCCATAAGAAAGGCCACAGAGCTACTAAGAGGTAAGGCTGGGATTCTAATTCAGATTCTTTGATGTCAGAAGATGTTCTATTCATTATCATGCTACTTTGCATTTAAAGACCCATAAGTAACTTCCAACACCAAATTCTGGGGTACTCAGTAATTCACATGAGGCTCTAAGCTGGTAAAAATATGCAAAAGGTTTTCTTTCTGAAAGTAAACATCTTTAATTTCTGTCTCTCCAACATCCCTTCCTCCCACTGGAAATAGCACCTCGTGTACCTTCCACTGGGGAAATGACCCTCCCCCCATGTTCTGCTGGCTGAAGACCTCAGCACCACCTCCCACTGCCAGACACAGGGTGAACTCAACTCTCACCAGCATCTCTTTCCCTTGGGTCTGAAGACTGTAAAGACCTGATCCCAGATTTCCCAAAGTTAATATTCCCCCCCCAAAAAAGAAGCCTGAAATCCGATACCCTGAGTACCAGCACATAAAAGCCAAGTAAAGAGACCTAGAGATGGAAAAACAAACAGAACAGACCAACAGATAGAGTGACTGAGGTCAGTTATGCTTTCAGACCCTGGTTTTATTTACCCTGAGACTAGACCTACCCCAGCCTGAGCATGGATGGGTTATATGAGTCAAAAAATGATCCCTTTCTTTTCTTTTTCCTCAAGATAGTTCGAAGAGTCTTTTATTCACTTGCCCCCAAATAGTGGCTGGAAGTGAATAAATCCTGAATCTCATTTTTATATATGTAATTGCACCACAGAATTTATAATGTATGAAGTACCATGATATGAAGAAACATTTCAGAAGTAGAATTCATACAGTCCTATTTCAGAAACTAGTTTAACTGTTTGAAAGGTCATAAACTCTATGTTTTCCATTTGCACCATAATCATTTTGACTCATAATTTCACACAGTAACCCCTAGAGCAAACCATCAAGATGGTTAATTCATTTTAAGTTGAAAAAGTGAAAATTAATAAAAATAAATATGGGGCCTACTATCAAACTGCTGCTACTAATGGATATGTTTTTCATCTCATCATTACAGATCATGTTTTAGACCGGAGACTCAAACTATTCTATATAACGTTTTAAATAAAACTGTATTGCATTATCTGGAATAAAAAAAATTTCAGAACCCATTTCCAAATACAATAAAACAATTGCTCATTACATAAACATCTTTAATACTTAGTCATATTTTTCTACATTAATCTTGAGCTTATTTACCAGACTCATGCTTTAAAAATTAGTTGGATAATCTGTATCTCAGCAAATAAAGTCAACAATATTTTCTGGAGGAACAGCATTTTCCTCAGTAATGAAAAGAAAACCAACGGCTAGAAACACCAGCTTTAAAAAATTGAAAAGTTCAGATTTCAGGTGAGAAATTTTATATCTGCAATACAAGAACACTTTAAATTATATAAAGTGTCACACGTCTTCTCCCAGGAGTATTCCTCCTGCCAATGTCATATAAAGAAAAAGTTCATAAATCATATGTGCATACCATGTGCAAGGTGTTGTAAGAATATTTCACCTGCTTTGAAGCAACATTAATTCTAATGGTTGAGGGAAAAAAATAAGACATAGAGGACAAGAACCGTTTGAACCTGATATCTTATATTCTTGGAACTGTATATACTGTCAGTGTTCAATAAATATTTATCCAGTGGCTACATTCAAATAATGGATCATCTTTAACAGAAACATATTCCAAGGTGCTATAAAATAAATATTACATAGACAATAGGTGAATATAGATACAGACAGATGTGGATATCGACACATATATAGATATGTAGCTGCAGATATAGGTATAGCTATAGAGACGTGGGCATAGACGTACAAGGTTCTAGTTATTTATAGTTTTCTGCCTGCAGTAGACATCTGTTATTTCCGTCTCTCCAGCATCCCTTTCCTCCCACTGGAAATAGCACCTCATTACCTTCCATTGGGGAATGGAGCCTCTCCTCCACTACATGTTCTGGTCAGCTGCAAATCACAGGACCTCCTCCCACAGCCAGACACATGGTGGATTCATAAAGTCTCACCAGCACCTCTTTCTCTGGGGTCTAAGAATTGTAAATATGTGATCCCAGATCTCCCAAAGGTAATGCTCCCTCTTCCCCAAAGAGAAGTCTGAGATTTTGAGCACAACACTCAAAAGCCATATGGAGAGCCTGAGAGATGGACAGACAGAGAGACAGACCTGGTGTGGCTTGAGCTCCATGGTATGCATCTGTTACACTTCCCAGACTGTAGCAAAAGATAGGAAAGGGAAGAGAGAGGTGATGTTTGCAAATGCCAAAAAGGGAATTTGAGTCTTTATGTGAGAGAAAAAAATGTTTTTCCCAAAATTTGGATTCAAGAGTCTTCTACGAAGCATGGAGGGTGTTAAACGTTGAAATGGGACACGATGAAAATTTTTTTAACCAGGAAGTCTTCAAATAAAAATACACTCTTCCTCAATCAGACTTTAGATAAAATAAGGAACAAGATGTGAAAACAGAACTTAGAATTGTAAGGATGGGACGGTCGGGGCAAAGCTAGATACATAGAGGTGCCACGACTCAGTACACTCTCTACGGAATTCTCCTAAAGCACGTGAAGATGCAGGTGCAGCTAATTTAAAAATAAGATGAGTGACCATGTGGATATCTACCTTGCAAAACACAGGAAGCAGAACTGCTTTTTAAAATAAAGAATCTCCAGCATTTGATGTTGGCTAGATGTAAATAAGGAAGGAGAAAAGAACCGAGATAATTCACACAAACTCTCGGGAATAACACAAGTGACCAAATAATTCAGGAATGAACTCCCTTCTGGGAACCAGCTCCCCCCCAGATGCTCTCTTAGCCTCTGAAAATAGCACTCTAATTGAGACTGTGAGCCTTCATTTTAAGATTTAGAGATACTTTAACAATATGCTTGTGCCTCTGCCTTTTCTATCAAATGAAACAACATAAAAAAAATAGTTGTTCAGAGTTAAATTATTTTACATAGAGTTAAATCATTCTAACCCCCAACTCTCTAATGCTAAGTAGGGCAATCAAAATACAATTTAATTTTACCAATAATGGCTGTGGTTTGCTATAGCCTTAAAGAGTTAGACATATTAAAGGAACCTAGAGACACGTAACTCTAAGATGTTTAATTATAATATGTGTTATAATTGTCAAAGTTTAATGATTCATATTAAAAAAAAATAATGTGTCTGTTGCTTCATGGTTTTGAAAGGGAGCCATTTACTAAGTCTCTCTTCTGCCACGTCTATTGATTTATTCCCAGTACACTAGAGAAGAGGCCTTTAAACTGGTTCAGATGATTTTCAGGGGAAACCACCCCTTAACGAACTCCCAACTCTTCCTTCCATGCACAACACGAAAATTACCAGAAAGAGCAGATTCACTTTGAGGGAGACAACAAAAATATCAGCATGCATAAAATATTCATTTATACCAGAAACCAATGACACTATTTTCACATGATAAAGAGTTGCACTATCAAAAGTTGAGACATTCTCAGTAACCAAGAAGATTATTCAGGATAGAAATTTAAGACCCTTATCTATTCACGAGAAACACACTCGCAAATTCAGAAAACATTTTGTTATCCTTCAACTATAGAGGACACGTAAATATCACTTTTAAGGTCACATATATTCTATAGGCTGGCATAACACACCATGGTCCTAGTTCCACTACTATTTTTCAGACACTTTTTATTATTTATTTTTCTTTATTCTTTAAGATAAAAATATATAGAAAGACAAGGCAAAATGAAACGAATCCATTAGATTTAAAGAGGTGGTAAAAAAACACTTCCATCAAAGAGAGAACTAGAGTCTAAGTAATTGTCATAAAATTGTTCCACATGTTGATAAGCTTTCTTTCTAAACAATTTTTAAATCCTCTTCTAAAACATATGCCATCAGAACCATTTTCAAATCTCCACTAAATTTTAATAATGTGCTTAAGTGTTTAAGAATACTTGGATGTTCTTAGGTAATTATTAGGATTTGAAGGAAGGTTTATCTTTGCTCTTAGGTCAAACAGAGACATATTTAAGCTCAAAATATGAATATGAAATGGTGATGGCTAGGAATCTGCCAGTAACTTCTCTTTTGAAACAACCTCACTATCCCTGCCAGAGATGGCAGAAATTACACTACCTACCATTCCCGTTGGGCCACTGCTACATGTGGTCTGCCGGTACACAGTGGACCTTAGGAGAGCGACTGACAACACCTACCACTCCTGAAGCCACACACAGGACCTCACAGGTCCCAAGGTAGGGGTCCCAGCCACCCATGAATCTATCCCCCAAAATTCCGCAAGGACAAATGACTTCACAGCACAACTCTGAACACCTGCCTATGACAGTCTCATGAAATCCAGTCTTGCTCCTTATACAGTTTAACTAATGATAGAAAATGCAGCATAACAGGTCTTAAACAAGACAAAAGTCTATTACTATCTTAGGCAAACAAAGTCCAGCAATGGGCAGTTCAAGACTGGTAGGTGGGGAATTCCCTGGTGGTCTGGTGGTTAGGACTCCGCACTTTCACTGCTGTGGGCCTGGGTTCAATTCCTGGTCGGGAAACTAAGGTCCTGCAAGCTGTGTGGCATGGCCATAAATAAATAAATAAATAAAGTCTGAATTCTGAAAAGATATTTCAAAAAAAGAACTTAAACCCAATAACAAAAAAAAAAATAAACATTAAAAAAAAAAAAAAAGACGGGTAGGTGGATCCCCCTTCTATCTTTTAGCTACTTATTTCCAGCACATGACTTTACCTCATAGTCCAAAAGGGCTGCTCCAGATCCAGCCCTCCTATCCACATTCTAACCAGGAAGAAAGAAGAGAGTTTAAAACAAAGTTTGACCCTTACTCACAAGGATACTTTATGGAAGTTATATATATGACACTTCTGCTTACATCTTACTGGCCAAAACATAATCATTTGGCCACATCTATCAAGGAAGCCTTGGAAATGTAGTCTTTATCGAAGGTAGCCAAGGAAAATCAGGGGAATCTATTGCTAAATTAAAAGAAAAGAGCTAATATTGAGGGATGAATAGCAGTCTCTGTCTCTTTCCTCTCTTCTAAAACCCTTTAGAATTTAAAAAGTTAAAGGGAGGGTGCTATTACACAATCAGATATCAATAGCCAATGTAGGAAAGATCATAAATACAATGATTTCAGTTTTCTCATTTGAGCATCACGATACACTGTGAAATTATATTTAAATAAACAAAAAAGTCTGTAAAAATCTATTATGACAGATACTTTCCAAAAAAAAAAGAATCTGTCAAGAGCAAAACCCCACTGAATATATGTGAGTAGGATGGATTTCTAAAAATTGTATACCCAGGAAATTATAAATTATATCTCATTAGAAAAGACCCAACCACATCTAACGCTATAACCAAGAACAAGACATTTCTACAAATTCTTTATTGAATTGTTGCTTAATATTAGAAATTACATTTCTGTGAAAATAAGTATATTTTAATTTTATCTGTTTGGCGATCAACTTAAGATCTGGGGCAGATAGCAACACTGAATTTACACAGTGACCAAAAACTGCATTTTTTTTCCAGCCTTGCAGTTTGGCTTCATTAAAAAAAAAGTCTCTTCAGAAGTAAATCACTTGAGCAGAAATCCTTATGGCATACGATGTATGTAAGATGGATAGTGCTGACGGTTTATGAGAAAATTAATTTGCCAATCCAGGTATGTTCTCAAATTCAGAGTTTAAAAGCCAGAGAGCAAAATACACCAAATTATAAGCCAGAGCAAATAAATATTAAGACATTAATATGGCTGAAATATTAATACCAGCTAAGGTTAGGATCTTTCAAGACAAAATTTCCACTGAATATTCCAAGCTTGATTTATTTCCAGTCGATGCCCCACTAAGGTATGACCTCTCCTAGCCTCCCTTCTACATCCCTAATCTTCAGTCCAACAAATGAATGCTCTTAGACATAAAAATTGTAAAACTCATGGAAGGAGTTAATCTGGAAATTTTGATCAAGAAGAAATAACTTTTCTCGTGTGTGTGATCACTTTGGATTTCTCCACTTCCAAAAGGAAAAAACAACATTCACGGCAGCACCAGGAATATCCAAACTCAAGCCAAGGCAGGGTTAGAGCAGGTCAAGTTCCTGCAAAAAACTTTCAGAATAGGAGCTAACAAGCAAGAACCAGAAGCCAGAGTAAGCACTTTCTGAGCCCCTCTAAACGAAGGAAGAAAATGGATAGGGACCCCGCATTTGACATATGTCCCTCAAGAGCTAGAAAAACTGTGTCGAAAAGACTTAACTCACTTTCTAGCTGAGGCAATACATTTTGTTTGTACATTGCTGTTAATCAATGAACACTTCTCGGTGACTGCTGCTAAAGTTGATTCCCTCACTCATTTACTCCTCCGACAAATAGCTACAATTTGAACATTTACAATTCTAATCCCCTGAGAAACAGCATGAATGAAACACACCATCCTTGCCTCCATGGAAATCACTCTGTGTGTGTGTCTGCCTGTGTGCACGTGTGCAAACGCATACTGCAGAATCTTAGAGAGGAAACTGATATAAGCATTACAAATACTGTATAAAGGGAAAATATGGAAGCTAATTAATCCCTCAAAGGAGCGCCAGCCTGACTTGGTGGTGGTGGTGGAATAGGACAGGGGGAGAGGAGAGACTTCTCAACGCAAGTGACGTATACACTGAGACCAGAAGGTGAATAGAAACAGAGAAAAAGAGAAGACAGTTTCAACGTGAATGCAGAGAAACAGTTTGAAATCAATTCATGGTCTGGTGATCCAACTGGTCAATAGAATTATTTTCCCTAACTACTGATAACTGAATATTGAAGGCATTATTTGCATTCATTCAACAGATATTTTCCTGAACCTTTGTTGTACCAAGCACAGTTCTGGGCAGTGGGTGTGCATAGAAGCGAGAGGAGGAGATGGGACCCAAGATCCTGTCTCTAAAATGTTTCCTGTTGATTTTGGAAGTCAAATTAAAAACATTAAGCATTTATACAAGGATGAAAGCATTCCATTACTATTCATTAGAGTCACTGACTCACAGGGACACCATATCTCCCAAGAGGCAGTCACCTCTAGTGGTTATGAATAAGGACTTGGGAGCCAGATTGCCTCGCTTCCAATTTTCACTCTGTCATTTATCAGTTATGTGAGCAAGAGCGGAATAATTAACCTCTTTGGAATTCAGTTTTCCCATCTGTAAAATCAGGGTAATAATAATCGTTCCTACCTCACGTGGTGGTTTGAGGATTAAATAAGTTAATACATGTAAAGCACTTAGAACAGTGTCTGCTCCATTGTAAGCAGTCAGTCAGGGTTGCATATTATTGCAGCGAAAATTCCAGTATAATCATCCTGGAGTTCAATTCACTCTATGTTACTCTGAATAAAGAGCATTCTGTCAGTCTCCGGGCTTTTATATAACCTTAGACAAGTCACTTAAACATCATTAGCCCAAGTTTCCTCCTCTGCAAAGTGGGAGCAATAATACCAGCCTCACAAGATTGTCTTGAGGATTAAATGAAACAGCTGATTGAAGGGCCTGTAGGCTGCAAATTGCTCTGCAACTGTTGCTTGTTGTTATTATCTTGCTCTTTTTAACCCTCCTCCCCAAGTTGGTGTTTCTCTCCTTAGGAGGAAAACAAAAACGAACACACATACGACTTTGACATAATGTCTCCTGCTTTCCAGATAGGAGAGGGCAGTTAAAAACGAACGCCTGCAAAGAAAGACTGGAAACTAACTTGACATCAATTTATAAATTCAGAAGCTGATATACCTTCAGGGATGAAGAGTAGAAGCAACACCTTTTTAGTGATAGTTTCTGCTTTCCGCGAATGCTGCATTCTGTCTTACATGAGTGGACATCTGCGTTGTCCTTTCTTCAAGCAGCGTTTGGATAACTGAGAAATCAACGCACCAGCAGCCCCTCACCTCCAAGCTTCATGTGAGCCCCACCTTGCTCCCCATCTCAGTGCTTTCTGTGTGTTGGTTTCCTACGAGGTCTGCCACACCCACCTTTCCTTTGAGAAACGCACTCCAAAGAGAGATGCTTGGAGGAGAGGAGAGGGTTGACCTGACAGGCCCGGGAATTGCCTTGGATTCACTTCACTGCCCCATATGGTCGTTGAACACTGACTGTGTGTCTGGTAATGTTTCTCGTCTCTGTGGAATGTGCCAAAATGAAGCTGATAGAACCCCAAGCCCCAAGGGTCTCACAGACTCTAGAGGGAGAGATGTACAAAAACGCAAATTATGCAAGTCAGAATTTGGAATCAGTGCTAAAAATAAAAGCGCAAATGAAGTATGGAGGCTCAGAGATAATCAGACTGGATCAGTGAGGATGGGGCATTAAAACATGGTTCTGCCTTCCCAGAAGAGACAGCATCTCAGTGGAGATGAGAAGAACGAGTAGGTTTGTCAAGTGGAGAAAGGCATAGACAAGAACGCCAGGTTGAGGAAGAAGACTGAATACATAGACATGTGTAAGAACAGCTTGTGTCCCTAAAACAAGGAGAAGAACAAAGGGACTGGGACATGGGATCTGATGGGGACAAGAAGGAAGAAGGAAATTGAGGGGAACAAATGTTAGACCCAAGATAGAGAGAGCCATAGAGAGAGTCATAAGAAGAAATTGGAATTTTCTGGGCAGATTTTGCCATATTATTTTCTGGGCCAATTTTGGAGCAGTTGTGTGGATCACCCACACCCGGGTCTGCAGAGCTAAATCCCTCCGCTCTGGACAAGAAGCCCCAGGGATCCATTTCCTTCTAGAGAAGAAATGCCATCAGCAGACAGGCTACTGTGAGCTTACCAGCTTGTCCAACACCTGCAGGCGCGACATGTCCAAATGCTGCAGCAAAGACACTGCAGGACTTGGGACCTGGAGAACACATAAAAAAATCAGACTGTTCACTCACTAGGGACAGTGTTACTACCTAGAAAACTGATGGTATGAAGATACCTGGTCATTTAATTCCATGTTAACTAATAACGCTTGATTTCTCTGGAATATACATATATACGTGTATGTATGTGCATTCATATTTATAAGGGGGCCGGTGGCTGCATTAGAGTATGTTATTTCTTTCATTTCAGGTGAAGTCTCTGTATAAAATGGAAACAATTAATTTCAAATGCCTCAGTCTCCGAGGAGGAAGGCCGGCTTCCTCCGATCAGCCCCAAGGGGGTAGCTGGCTCCACTGTGGCATTTGACAGTTTTTACTGTTCTTTCCCTGCCTATTCCTACCCCCAAGAAGTTCTAGAATTTGCCTGTGATTTCCTGCCATCTATTCCCCAGGATTCCTTCCCAGAGGAACACACAGAGAGTGGGGTAGAATGATAGGCGAGAAACAGATTGCTGAACTGGCTCATTCCACAGCTGTCCTATTTTTTTTTCAAGTAGTTTAGACAAGGGTAAAAGAAGGCAGTCACAAACTAAACACCCACACAGCTTTTTATAATCCTCTGTTCACACTCTCTTCAGAAGCAGGCGAAAATTAAGGTCCCAGTGATTTCAGCTGAGCCCGAGTCAGGCAGGCAGATGTTGCCTGATCAACGGTGTTTTGAGGATTCTGCTTTGAATTTAGAGCCGGAGAACAAGGCCTGCCTCTCCCAATCATCGATGTTCTTTTCAAGTTTGTCTTATTCATTTTTGAAATTTGGAGAGGAGGAATTATTTTCATGCCTGTTTTACTGACTAGAAAATCGTAGTCCTAGACGGTGGAGCCAATGATTGACAATTGGTATTCTTGGCACCCTTCCTATTTTGTCTAAGAAATTGGCACAGATCCAGAGGAGTGAGGACATCTGCCGGCCGTAACCCACGACAAGATCAGTACATATTTATTGAGCAGCTATTATTAGGAATCAGAAAGACACAAACCAGTATTTTTTAAAGCCGCTGTATTTGAGGAAATTTTATTCTAGATTAAGAAATAAAACACACATTTATGAAAATTTAAAAGCTAAATAACAATGTATGACTGAAGAATGCTCTCTAGGGCCATCTTTCAGGTGTTCCTAATCACTCAACGTGGAATGTTTCCGAAGTCTCCACATGGTCCCTCTGCTAGCAATATGCCTCCAACGCAGAATGCCTCCACATTGATTCAGAGGGGTGGTCCCATGAAACAAAGCTGACCAGGGGGGAAAGGTGTTCCCCATTTCCGGAAGTTTGGGGGCCAGATTGCTAAGTGTGGTAATAGGGTCTTCACTCTGGTTCCAGTTTACATCCCATAATTCATTTCTGTATTCCTTTCCTACTGCTGCTATAACAAATTACCACCAACTAGCAGCTTGAAACAACACAGATTTATGATCTTGCCATTCGTTCTGGAGGTCAGAAGCCTGAAATGGGTTTCACTGGGTTAAAAATCAAGGTATCAGCCGGGCTGTGTTCCTTCCCGGAGGCTCTAGGCAGGAATCCATTTTCTTGCCTTTTCCAGCTTCTAGAAGCCACCTAGACTCCTTGACTCGTGGTCCCCTTCCACCTTCAAAGCCAGCAACAAGGTCAAGTCTTTCTCACATTACATCACTCTGATACTGACTCTTCTGCCTCCTTCTTCCACATTCGAGGACCCTTGAGATCACATGAGGTTCACCTAGAAAGTCCAGGCTGATGTCTGCCTCTCAAGGTCAGCTGATTAGCAAACCTTAATTCTCAATTACATTTGCAACCTTAACTCTGCCTTATGTAACCTAACAGCGCCACAGGTTCCAGGGATTAGAACATGGACATCTTTGAGGAGGCCATTACTCTGTCTCAGGAAATATTTTCTCCAATTTTCTCAGGCAAAGCCCTCTTTGAACAGGAATTCATTCCTACCACTTTTCATTCAACCAATATTTCTATTGCCATGGAGCAATAACTCTATTATATTTCGAGTAGACAGTGATGAACAAAACAGACAAGATTTCTTCTCTGAGGGAGTCAAGTGGAAGGTCTAGAAATGAAACAACGAATCACATATGTAAAAGTAGGTCATAAGCCGTGACGATGCTGTGTGAGCAGGAAGAGCTGTGTGCACAGGAGACGCTGAGGGGGAAAGGGTTGGAAAGGAGGGCTCAGGAAACACTCTTCTGAGAAAGGGATGTTTAACCTGAGGCACAAGGGGGGTTAGTCAGGGGAACGGAAAGAAGCAAGTGTGGCAGCCACGCGGGGACAGAGGTTGGTGTGATCAAGGCGCTGACAGCAGCAGTGGACCTGGCATGAGAGCGCCTGAGACACAGCCTTCTGGCTAAAACACAGCCAGACGCGTAAGCTGCAGCCAGACCCCGTGGAGGAGTGTGCACTTTGTTCCAATACAGTGGGACATCATTTTAGTGGTTCCAGCAGGAGACAAATGTAATCCATTTTGCATTTTAAAAAACTCACTCTGGATGCTGTGTGAACAACGATTGGAGGAATCCAGAAAGGGAGCAGGAATACCAGACAAGAAACGTTTGGGGAAAGGAGACGGAGACCGCACTGAAGAGAGAGGAAGAGATAGGAATAGTCTTTTAGGGCACCCTTACGAGAGAAATATAGATTTCTGGCCCATGTTAAGTATTCATTTGAAATGATATTGATACATTTGAAGGCAAACCTGTCTGCCCAGTTTATAATTTTCACCAGCGACAATCAACTGCTCAGATGTAGCCACAGGGGAGACAGATGGTTGGATTTATCCCGGTTTGGGGTTTGGCCAAGAAATATTGTGGATGGAAAATATGGTGGATGAAAATTGGGGCAAAGCAATTGAGGGCTTTTGCAAGGAAGTGATTATAATGATTTACCACTGAATCCTCACGGGATCCGAAGGCAAGGAGAAAATGGGGAGGAAAATAGATGGTAGAAATCTATGGAACGATGCCATCAGGGTATATTTCAACAAGTGAATTAGGAGGAGGTTGATGGGAGAAAATGGGCTATTTCGTTTTGTTATTTTATATGTAGTATCCTTCCTGATTATGGCAACATCCAGGATGTGACTATGGGAGGGAGATGGAAAGCAGGAAAGAGTCACTGAAGATGGGTGGTCCAGGAACCGGGAGTTCAGCGAGTGGAAGAGGTCATCTCTGTGGCTGTCTGTGTGATCCAGAGCTCGTGATAAACAAGGAGCTGGTTACCAAGAGATTATTGGCAGACCACACACTGAGAAGAGACAGGTGGTTTTACCAGATGGTATAGGATTCAAAGTAATAGGATGGAGTTGGATTTTTATAAGGTGGAGCAGAAATAATGGCCAGAATTGGCAGTGGGGATCGAGGAGGGCACTGACTCCACACCTCAGCCCTGAGTTACTGTATTTTGAGAAAATAAGCAATGAACCTCTCGTAAGAAAACCACACCTTTATGGAACAGCTGGGTGCCAATTAAAGATTCAGGAGGTGGAAGCAGCATTCAGATAAGAGTTTGGGAATATAGGGAAGATTACTGAGTGTGGAGAAGAACTCCTGAAGGCAGATGGTAAGACTTGGGGATAAGCAGGGAGAGAGGATTGGATTAGACCAGAGGAAGAAAAAGGATATGACTGAATGATAAGGTTTTTCTGTTTACATACCTCCTTCCCCACTAGACAGTAAGTGTTTGAAGACCAAGGACTTTGTCTTATTTCTTTCTATATTTTAGAATAATACTTGAAATATCGGGTGCTCAGGAAATGTTTGTTGAGAGAGTAAGGCATGATCGCTAAATGGCAATTACAGAGTATAACTTTGATGCTATTCAGAGGAAATAATCCTATGGCTTAGAAAAGCTATGGAGGCAGTGCATATGTACTGCATGATTTTGAGCAAGAACGCATCTAAATGAAACAGCATGAGAAAAACTTTTGAGGGAGGAATATCTGGAAGTAAAAAGAAGTATTCTATGGTCATCTAAGATCTGGTTTAAGAAGCAAAGTTCTTCAACACTTAAGTGGAAATTTCCACGTATTTGATGAAAGAGGAAAAATGGGACACTCAGCAAATGCGAAATCTATTTATTTCCTTTTCCATCTTGGGAAGGCTGGATACAATTCTGATTTATTTCAGCGTCACTCCCCAGATCGTCAGAAGGTTTGTGCAGAAGCGGGTTTTCTCCACCACTGATCGAGTACAATGCGGACAACTCCTCCCTGTCTTAGGCTGTAGGCTTCTCTGCCCCATAAGACCTAACAGGACATTTTGCTCATGAAGATAGCTTCACAGTGACTGGCTGACCTCAGGGATGGGTCACTCAAAAGATAAAACAGAAAATGTCATTGGCTAGGTTAGTACAAAGAAATTAGTGCCAACGGATAATCTGGCAAAGTGTTCAATGTTGTGGAGATTACAGAAGGGATTAGCGTCAGCAGTGCGACCTGCAGCCACGTGTCCCTGTGCCCACAGATCTGTGCAGGTTCTTCCAGAACCACAAAGGAAGACAGGCTGCATCTCCCCTCAGTGAGTTTGCACTCCACTGTGGGAGGAAACAAATGAGAACAACAAGCTCTTAGATACTGAAATAAAGGGAGTGGGTATGGGCTAGAGTGGAAAATAAGTCAAAACTCAAGAATCAAAAGACCTGAGTGCTGGTCTTGCTATCATGTTAGGTCTTTGAACTTGGTCTTGACCAACACAAACTATTTCAACTTCAAAATGAAGTGGTTGCATGGAATGATTTCCAAGTTCCCTTAGAGTTCTAAACTTCTATTAGTTTGAATGTATACTAACAAAGACATTCCTTATTTCTTAGGAACGTTTAGAGAAGCAGGGGTTATCAGAGCTAGGTGGGTTGGTGGAGGTCTTCCTATCTGTGAAGAAGAGAAGCTGGTGAGAGGGAGAGTTTCATGTGGGCGGTCATGCATGAGCGAAGACTTGAAGCCAAGAAAACTCACGCACAGAAAAAAGTGGAGAGATTTGTGTCTGAAGAGATGCGCGCAGCCTGATAAGTTGTGGTAACAGATTAGTAAGGGGAAAAGAGTGGCTTGCCTAGTAACTAATTCTGCAGGTGTGATTTCGAGTTGTAGTTGATTTTTGAAGCAATTCGGAGCCACTGTTGATTTTTGAGAAAGGAAGTGACTGAAGGAAGGAAGAAAGGAAGTGGAAGAAGCCACTGAGGATGAGAAAAGCAAGGGCCCTTGGGGAAGCCCTGGGACAGGAGAGAGAATCCTCCCCTCCTATCCCCCGCCCTGTGTGACCTTGTGTCCCCTGTCTCTCACCTCCTGCAGCCTGGCGACCTTCCTGGGGGAATAAACAGAGGCTGGGGAGCACCTGTGCACAAGGGCACAGAATAGAATTCGAGTTTCCTGCCACCTGGACCGCAGCGCTTTTCCAGTAAAGCCTGCCCCCTGCCCCCTCCCTCACGGAGGCTCTTTCCCTCTTTGTTTCCACGTCTCCGAGAATAGAACGTGTCTACATTTCATGGGTGCTGCATCCTAAGTGATCCAAATAAAGGGTTGGGGAAACGGGTGCATATCACAGCTGATAAGTGTCGCGTGTCGCCGGAAATAATAGAAGGAGAGAAGCAAGAAGGGGCCCGTCTTCCCTCTCTCCCTAACAGGGGCTTTGGGGGAGGAGGAGGGTGAAGTCGTCGTGCTGTGCTCCATTAGCATTCTAGCCACACGCTGTCCCATCAGGGGCAATGCTTCCCACACTCACACGTGTTCAGGATATCAGTGTGATGGATCTGAGCAAGGGCCCCTCCAAACACAGTGACCATCTGCTAGGCAAAACATAGGGGTCTGACAAGCAGAAGCCATTCAGACCCGTTGTTGGGCCACATTATTACAGATTTGACAAGGGTAATGAGGGGCTGTCATTAACCTTACATGACAGGTGCCACAATGACACACTAAAGCAAGGACAAAGAGCCCAACTCAGTAAAAAGGCACCTACTTCTCATTTAACCCTGGAATTATGTGATGCCATTATTCCTGACGGAGGCTGGCAGGCCTGGGGTTAATTTCCATTTCTGTGTCTGCTTGTTCTCTTTTTAAAATGTACTCCTCGTATGGCTAAGGCAACTGTTGGGAAGGCGCTGCATTATTTATCACAACACACTGAGTTAGACGCAAAGAACAGAAAGGAGCTACTGGAAAAAAAGGAACAAATAGATTCCACGAGCCCTGGCGTTGGCCGGAAATAAGGCTTCTGAACTCTGCCTGTGATAGTTAAGGTAACTCTCACCTGAGTATGACATTTCTTGGAATTTTCTGCTGGACTTTTACCAGATTTAAAGGAGTAGGAAATAGGAATAGATCATTACTACGGCTTTTCAGGCCATGGACAAACCTGGGGTTGGGGGATGCAGGAGTTAAGATAATAGTTTTGACCATTAAAACATTTAATTTTAGAATCTAACCTTCGGTATCTTATTGTTGGAAATATCCTTAAGAGCATCCCGTGCTTCTGTTCTATTTTACGGAAGGGGAAGCCAAAATCATGAGATGACCAGGTCCTCCCAGCCCCACAAACCCCCAAGGCTGAAGAGGTGACGGCCAAACAGCCCCCACGCTGTCCTGTTTTCCAGAGTCATGCTTCATCCCTGCTTCCTCTTTGATCATTCAGCTTTCATTATCAAAAGGAAAATCTTTTTCATTTGATTATTTAAATCTGCTACTCCTCTGAAAAGCATGCCGGCATGCGTGGAGTTTGCCATGCTACTGTTCGTTAGAGTTCTGTTTCATAATTCGGGAAGCGGGTTCTGCATAATTTGGCCACTCAAAGCGTTTCTCTCCTTGGTGCATTCTGTCTGCCTGACGCCAGGGAGCCACAAAAGTCATGACAGCCAATCAGGATGCTTTATTTTAAGTTCAGAAACTGTAATCAAGATGGCCCAAGCCATGAAGCAAAAAAAAAAAAAATTTAGTAGAAAATAGAAAGATCTAGTTTGGGTAAAAGATCTTATTGCTTTAGGTACCACCTGCCTAAATGACACCAAACCAGGGCAGTCCCAGAGTCTGTAACAGTCAAAAGACTCCAAATATCTAGCTATGTTGGTCTAAAATTCAATCTCTCCCTTCTGTCACGTGTCCAAACTAGAAAGATGGATGATTTAATTTTTATGAAAGGTACCCAACTTTTATATGGCTCAAACCTGAGCCAATGCCATCAGGTGGGCCTGTGCCTGCGAACGAGGGGTCTGCGGTCCTGCTCTGTCACTCAGCTAGCATGAGATACCAGGAAATTACTAAATTTCTCTTGGTTCAATTCCCCCAGCTGCGGAGTGAGGAGATTAGATGTGATACTGTCAAAGGTCAAAACTAGTTCTGTTTTGGCCAGACACTTCCAAGTCCACAGCAGAGAAAAGGTTTCTGCTGTTCTTCCAGAACGTTCCAGCAGCTCTTTCTGAATACAATCAACTCAATACGTGGATGAGTTTGGGTGATTTGGGACCTAGGAACAAAAGAAAATGAAAAGAATAAAAGCCATCCCATACCCCTGGGATTCATGCGCATCTCACATAAAAGCATAAAGGCTCCAGAAAGTTCATAAATGGACCAAGTTAGGCAAACGCATGGGCAGTGGGAGTGGATGGTTGTAGAACTGGCACCCTTTGGCTGAGGTAGGACTGGAGTGGAGGCAGAAAGGAGAAATGGGTGCAGTGCTAGAGTAGAGGGTAGTCCTCTGTAAAGCCACCTCATACTCTCTATTATCTGCCACACAGGGCTCAATAAATCAGTGAGTGAATGTATGGAAATGTGAGTGTGAGAAATACAGAGACCATTAAAACACGAACCTTCTATCTTTCTAGATACCAAACTTCATGATAGCAGAGTATCAACTCTTCCTCAAAAAATTACCAGTGAAAAGTCAGAAGATGTTTGGGAAAAGCCAAGAGAAAGGAAAAATCCAAAATGGGCCAGTCTTGACATCAAGAAAAGAAAATATTTAGATTTGACCTTGCAAGTTTGTTGCTATGTTAATACACTTTTTAGCTAGATTGGTGGTGATGTCTTGGTAAGATCTTTGGCTCGGTTAATTATCATAGTTACTGATTCCTCATAATTTCCCTGTGTGGAATCCTGACACACAACTGCAATTTAAAAATCAAAACGAAAGAGTTTAAAAACACTGTGAATTTAAAATCAGAGCACTTGTAAGATGTACTGGTTATAGTTAAAGGTGTTAATTTTTAACTACAAAGAACACCTATTTTTACTCTTAATTCATAATTTTTAAAGAGTTAAAGCAAAGAAGTGGCAATTTTAGAAAGTACTAGAATAAAATCTCATATAGAAAACCAAACCAGCTGAGTGTAACTTTTTATCTTCTATACAGCTGTATAAATGTCCAAAATTTGTTTTCCTGACCTAAACTGCTAATTTAAAAGTGTTACCTGACAGCCTGTAACACAGAGTATTTTAACAGTTTTCCAAATAACATACTTGTAAATAAAAATTATAATGCACTAGGACAATATTATAATGAAATTTAGCTAACACACTTAAAAATGTACACATATATACTACACAATAAAGCTCACATATTCCAATTGTAGGTGTGTTACCTATACACCTAATGTTTATATACCTAATGTATATAAACAATACATTAACTATCTTTTCACTATATTCCGTACGTTAAATGGGACAAACGTTATTCTTAGAATTTGAGAGTGTCAAGTGAAAACAAATCCGGACTTATGTAAGGAGAGATGACTCGAAAGTCTATTGCAGTGGGTGTGGGGGAGGTTGGGAGACTATTGCAACAGGGAGAATGCTCCAACCTTAGGACCTACAGGCTTCTCAAAGTTAGGCAGAAAGGGTTTTTCTTTTATAAGGAGGAGTAAATAAGGCCAGAAAGAACTGGGTGTCAGTAAGTGGGATAAGAAGGTGGCATGATTAGAGAATTGAGCAGGAAATGTCTCTGTGATCAGCCAATTTTCAGGATGGGTCATTAGGAGGGGCTGCTCCACATTTCCAATGCTTGTTTAAGCTCAAGGGCAGGCCAAGCTCTAGGGGCTTGTAGAGAGGGGAGAAGCCTGGCTAAAGTTTGGTCAAGTTGACAGGTATTTTGTCCAGAATGATCAGTGGGGACAAATCCTTAGCTAATCATTTATAAGACAAAGAATAGGTATTTGGAAGATCTACGTCGGTCTTTGTCATAGATAAACAATGAGATCATCCCTTAGCCTATCTAAGTCTTATGAAGAAGGAGGAGTCTTTGCAGCAACCTCAGGAATGCAAAAGGATAGAGACATTTCTTTTTCTTTTCTTCTCCTTTTTTTTTTTGATTTTTTTCACTGTGGTAAATACACATAACATGAAATTTACCATCTTAACCATTTTTATGTGTACAGTTCAGCAGTGTTAAGTACATTCACATTATTGTGCAACCAATTTCCAGAACTCTTTTCATCTGTTGAAACTGAAATTTTATACCCATTAAACAATAACTCCCAGTACCTCCCTCCCCCAGCCCCTGGAAGCCATCATTCTACTTTCTGTCTCTATAAATTTGACTACTCTAGGTACTTGAATAAGTGGAATTATATAGTATTTGTTTTTTTATAATTGGCTTATTTAACCTAGCATGATGTTCTCAAGTTTTATCCATGATGTAGCATGTGTCACAAATCCTTACTAGTTAAAGCTTGAATAATGATCCATTATATGTATATACCACTTTCTGTTTGTACCTTCATCCATTAATGGACATTTGAGTTGCATCCACCTTTTGACTATGGTGAATAATGCTGCTATGAACATGGGTGTATACAATAAATATTTCTTAGAGACTGTACTTTCAATTCTCTTGGATGTATACCCAGAAGTGAAATTCCTGAATCATATGGTAATTCTATTTTTAATTGAGAAACTGCCATACCATTTCTCATAATGGCTGCACCATATTACTTTCTCATCAACAGTGCACCAGGGTTCTATTAAAGAAAAACAGAGCCTGCTAATAGTTAAAGTGGTAAAAATATATTTTATTTGGGAACTATCACAATAGGGGAAAAAGAGACCTCAGTATAGAACTGGGCTTAATTCTAAATACAGTATGTACAAGTGGGGATTCATAGCCAAGGAGCAGGGTGGGGTCAGTAAATGGAAAACTACTAAGAGGAAAACATCAGGAGAAAGGGAGATTCTGGCTAAACTGACTTGACACGATTCTTGCTGAAAGCTGGCCAGGGTTTTCAGATATCACCTGGGAAATCATGGGGGTTAAGAAATTTGATCAGATATTGAGGGTGATCAGATATCAAGGGTGGGAGATTCCAACTTAACTGACTTAACAGGATTCTTGCTAAAACTGGACAGTGCAGAGATAAACACAGAAACTCAAAAGTGGGAGCCTAGTTGAGTAGAGGCTTCAGAGGAGCCTGATTTTAGTCAAGGAGAGGCTCTTTGTCAGTTCCAATTTCTCCACATCCTCACCAACACTTGTTATTTTCTGGGTTTTGATAGTTGCCATCCTAATGGGTGTGAGGTGATTACCATTTAGATTAGATTTCCATTTCCCTAATGATCAGTGATGTTGAGCATCTTCTCTGGTGCTTGATGGCTATTTCTATATCTTCTTTGGAGAAATATCTACTCAAGTCCTAGTCCATTCTTTAACTGGGTTATTTGATTTTTGCCATTGTTGTTGAGTTATAGTTCTTTATATATTCCGGATATTAACCTCAAATCAAGTGTATTATTTGCAAATATTTTCTCCCATTCCATAGGTTACCTTTTCGATCTCTTGATTGTATCCTTTGATACACAGAAGTTTTTAATTTTGATAGTGCAGTTTATCTATTTTTACTTTTGTTGCCTGTGGTTTTGGTGTCATAAGGAATAGGGGGATTTCTTTTTTTTTTTAATAAGTCTTTATTGGAGTATAATTGCTTCACAATACTGTGTTAGTTTCTGTTCTACACCAAAGTGAATCAGCCATATGCATACATATGTCCCCATATCCCCTCCCTCTTGAGCCTCACTCCTATCCTCCCTATCCCACCCCTCTAGGTCATCACAAAGCACTGAGCTTATCTCCCTGTGCTATGCTGCTGCTTCCCACTAGTTAATTATTTTACATTCGGTAGTGTATATATGTCGATGCTACTCTCACTTCGCCCCAGCTTCACCCACCCACCCCGTGTCCTCAAGTCCATTCTCTATGTCTACATCATGTTCCTGCCCTGCCACTAGGTTCATCAGTACCATTTTTTTTTTTTAGATTCCATATATATGCGTTAGCATACGGTATTTGTTTTTCTCTTTCTGACTGACTTCACTCTGTATGACAGACTCTAGATCCATCCACCTCACTACAAATAACTCAATTTCGTTTCTTTTTATGGCTGAGTAATAGTCTATTGTATATATGTGCCACATCTTCTTTATCCATGCATCTGTTGATGGATAAAGGTTGACAGGTTGCTTAGGTTGTTTCCCTGTCCTGGCTATTGTAAATAGTGCTGCAATGAACATTGTGGTACATGACTCTTTTTGAATTATGGTTTTCTCAGGGTATATGCCCAGTAGTGAGATTTCTGGGTCATATGGTAGTTCCACTTTTAGTTTTTTAGGGAACCTCCATACTGTTCTCCATAGTGGTTGTATCAATTTACATTCCCACCAACAGTGCAAGAGGGTTCCCTTTTCACCATACCCTTTCCAGCATTTATTGTTTCTAGATTTTTTGATAATGGCCATTCTGACCGGCATGAGGTGATACCTCATTGTAGTTTTGATTTGCATTTCTCTAATAATTAGTGATGTTGAGCATCTTTTCATGTGCCTCTTGGCCATCTGTATGTCTTCCTTGGTGAAATGTCTATTTAGGTCTTTTGCCCATTTTTTAATTGGATTGTTTGTTCTTTTGATATTGAGCTCCATGAGCTGTTTGTATATTTTGGAGATTAATCCTTTGTCTGTTGTTTCATTTGCAAGTATTTTCTCCCAATCTGAGGGTTGTCTTTTTGTCTTATTTATGGTTTTCCTTTGCTGTGCAAAAGCTTTTAAGTTTAATTAAGTCCCATTTGTCTATTTTTGTTTTTATTTCCATTACTCTAGGAGGTGGGTCAAAAAAGATCTTGCTGTGGTTTATGTCAAAGAGTGTGTTTCCTGTTTTCCTCTAAGAGTTTTATAGTGTCTGGTCTTACATTTAGGTCTTTAATCCATTTGCAGTTTATTTTTGGGTATGACGTTAGGTAGTGATCTAATTTCATTCTTTTAAATGTAGCTGCTCAGTTTTCCCAGCACCACTTATTGAAGAGGCTGTCTTTCCTCCATTGTATGTTCTTGCCTCCTTTGTCATAAATTAGGTGCCCACATGTGCGTGGGTTTATCTCTGGGCATTCTACCCTGTACCATTGATCTATATTTCTGTTTTTGTGCCAATACCATACTGTCTTGATTACTGTAGCTTTGTGGTATAGTTTGAAGTCAGGGAGGCTGATTCCTCCAACTTGGTTGTTCTTTCTCAAGATTGCTTTGGCTATTCGGGGTCTTTTGTGTTTCCATACGAATTGTAAAATTTTTTGTTCTAATTCTGTGAAGAATGCCATTGGTAGTTTGGTAGGGACTGCATTGATTCTGAAGATTGCTTTGGGTAGTATAGTCATTTTCACAATATTGATTCTTCCAATCCAAGAACATGGTATATTTCTCCAACTGTTTATGTCATCTTTGATTTCTTTCATCAGTGTTTTATAGTTCTCTGAGTACAAGTCTTCCACCTCCTTAAGCAGGTTTATTTCTAGGTATTTTATTCTTTTTGATGCAGTGGTAAATGGGATTGTTTCCTTAATTTCTCTTTCTGATTTTTCGTTGTTGGTGTATAGGAGTGCCAGAGATTTCTGTGCATTAATTTTGTACCCTGCAACCTTAACAAATTCATGGATTAGTTCTAGTAGTTTTCTGGTGGCATCTTTAGGATTTTCTATTTATAGTATCATGTCATCTGCAAACAGTGACAGTTTTACTTCTTCTTTTCCAATTTGTATTCCTTTTCTTTTTTTTCTCTGATTGCTGTGGCTAGACTTCCAAAACTATGTTGAATAAGAGTGGCGAGAGTGGACATCCTTGTCTTGTTGCTGATCTTAGTGGAAATGCTTTCAGTTTTTCACCATTGAGTATGATGCTTGCTGTGGGATTGTCATATGCGGCCTTTATTATGTTGAGGTAGATTCCCTCTATGCCCATTTTCTGGAGAGTTTTTAACATAAATCAGTGTTGAATTTTGTCAAAAGCTTTTTCTGCATCTACTGAGATGAGCATATGGTTCTTATATCTTAATTTGTTAATGTGGTGTATCACATTGATTGATTTGCATATATTGAAGAATCCTTGCATCCCTGGGATAAATCCCACTTGATCATGGTGTATGATCCTTTTAATGTGTTGTTGGATTCTGTTTGCTAGTATTTTGTTCAGGATTTTTGCATCTATGCTCATCAGTGATATTGGTCTGTAATTTTCTTTTTTGTGATATCTTTTTCTGGTTTTGGTATCAGGGTGATGGTGACTTCATAGAATGAATTTGGGAGCGTTTCTCCCTCTGCAATTTTTTGGAAGAGTTTGAGAAGGATTGGTGTTAGCTCTTCTCTAAATGTTTGATAGAATTCACCTGTGAAGCCATCTGGTCCTGGACTTTTGTTGGTTGGAAGACTTTTTAATTACGGTCTCAATTTCATTACTTGTGATAGGTCTGTTTATATTTTCTAATTCCTCCTGGTTCAGCCTTGGAAAATTGTACCTTTCCAAGAATTTGTCCATTTCTTTGTGGTTGTCCATTTTATTGGCATATAGTTGTTTGTAGTAGTCTCTTATAATCCTTTGTATTTCTGTGGTGTCAGTTGTGATCTCTCCTTTTTCATTTCTAATTTTATTGATTTGCATCCTCTCTCTTTTTTTCTTGATGAGTCTGGCTAAGGGTTTATCAATTTTGTTTATCTTCTCAAAGAACCAGCTTTTAGTTTTATTGATCTTTGCTATTGTTTTCTTCATTTCTATTTCATTTATTTCTGCTCTGATTTTTATGATTTCTTTCTTTTTACTGACTTTGGGTTTTCTTTGTTCTTTCTCTAGTTGTTTCAAGTGTAGGGTTAGATTTGTTTATTTGAGATTTTTCTTGTTTCTTGAGGTGAGACTGAATTGCTATAAACTTCCCTCTTAGAACTGCTTTTGCTGCATCCTGTAGGTTTTGGGTCGTCGTGTTTTCATTGTCATTTGTTTCTATGTATTTTTTTATTTCTTCTTTCATTTCTTCAGTGATCTCTTGGTTATCGAGTAGTGCGCTGTTCAGCACCCATGTATTTGTGTTTTTTACAGGTTTTTTTTCCTGTAATTGATTTCCAATCTCATAGTGTTGTGATCAGAAAAGATGCTTGATACAATTTCAATTTTCTTAAATTTTCTGAGGCTTGATTTGTGATCCAAGCTGCGATCTATCCTGGAGAATGTTCCGTGTGCACTTGAGAAGAAAGTGTAATCTGTTGTTTTCGGATGGAATGTCCTATAAATATCAATTAAATCTATGTGGTCTGAGGACACGGGGAGGGGGAAGGTAAGCTGGGACGAAGTGAGAGAGTGGCATGGACATATATACACTACCAAATGTAAAATAGACAGCTAGTGGGAAGTAGCCACATAGCACAGGGAGATCAGCTCGGTGCTTTGTGTCCACCTAGAAGGGTGGGATAGGGAGGGTGGGAGGGAGACACAAGAGGGAGGGGACATGGGGATATATGTATATGTACAGCAGATTCACTTTGTTATACAGCAGAAACTAACACACCATTGTAAAGCAATACTCCAATAAAGATGTTAAAGAAACCCCAAATCTATCTGGTCTATTGTGTCATATAAAGCTTGTGTTTCCTTATTTATTTTCTGTTTGGATTACCTGTCCATTGGCATAAGTGGTGTGTTAAAGTCCCCTACTATCATTGTGTTACTGTTGATTTCTCCCTTCATGGTTGTTAGCATTTGCCTTATGTATTAAGGTGCTCCTATGTTGGGTGCATAAACATTTATAATTGTTATATCTTCTTTTTGATTGATCCTTTGATCATTATGTAGTGTCCCTCCTTATCTCTTGTAACAGTCTTTATTTTAAAGTCTCTTTTATCGGATATGAGTATTGCTACTCTAGCTTTCTTTTGATTTCCATTTGCATGGAATATGTTTTTCCATCCCTTCACTTTCAGTCTGTATGTGTCCCTAGGTCTGAAGTGGGTCTCTTGTAGACAGCATGTATATGGGTCTTGTTTTTGTATCCATTCAGCTAGTCTGTGTCTTTTTGTTGGGGCATTTAATCCATTTACATTCAAGGTTATTATCGATATGTATGTTCCTATTACCATCTTCTTAATTGTTTTGGGTTTGTTTTTGTGGGTCTTTTTCTTCTCGTGTGTTTTCCACCTAGAAAAGTTTCTTTAGCATTTGTTGTAGAGTTGGTTTGGTGGTGCTGAATTCCCTTAGCTTTTGCTTGTCTGAAAAGCTTTTGATTTCTCTGTTGAATCTGAATGAGATCCTTGCTGGGTAGAGTAATCTTGGTCGTAGGTTTTTCTCTTTCATCACTTTAAGTATATCCTGCCACTCCCTTCTGGCTGGCAGAGTTTCTGCTGAAAAATCAGCTCATAAACTTATGGGGATTCCTTTGTATGTTATTTTTGTTTTTTCCCTTGCTGCTTTTAGTATTTTTTCTTTGAATTTAATTTTTGTTAGTTTGATTAATATGTGTCTTGGTGTGTTTTTCCTAGGGTTTATCCTGTATGGGACTCTCTGTGCTTCCTGGACTTGGGTGACTATTTCCTTTCCCACGTTAGGGAAGTTTTCGACCATAATCTGTTCAAATATTTTCTCAGACCCTTTATTTTTCTCTTCTTCTTCTGGGACCCCTATAATTTGAATGTTGGTGCATTTAGTGTTGTCCCAGAGGTCTCTGAGATTGTCTTCAATCCTTTTCATTCCTTTTTCTGCTCCTTGGCAGTTATTTCCACCATTTTGTCTTCCAGCTCACTTATTCATTCTTCTGCCTCAGTTATTTTGTTATTGATTCCTTATAGTGTATTTTTCATTTCAGTTATTGTGTTGTTCATCTCTGTTTGCTTGTTCTTTAGTTCTTCTAGATCTTTGTTAAACATTTCTTGTATTTTCTCAATCCGTGCCTCCATTCTATTTCCGAGATTCTGGATCATCTTTACTATCATTATTCTGAATTCTTTTTCAGGTAGATTGCCTATTTCTTCTTCATTTATTTGGTCTTGTAGGTTTTTACCTTGCTCCTTCATTTGTGACATATTTTTTTGCTGTCTCATTTTTTTTTTTTTTTATGAGTGGAATTGTGTTCTTGTCTTACTGGTTGTGTGGCCTGAGGCTTCCAACACTGGAATTTGTAGGCTACCGGGTAGAGCTGGGTCTTGGTGCTGAGATGAAGACCTCTATGAGACCTCACTCCAATGAATATTCCCTGGGGTCTGAGGTTCTCTGTTAGTCCAGTGGTTCTGACACAGAGCTCCCACTGCAGGAGCTTCAGCCCGACCCCCGGCAGTTCACTTGGGGGTTACTCCTGTCTCCTTGGGTGTCAGGGTCCCCCACCAGCGGCCGGCAGACACCCTAGTTGTGGGGAGACACTAACTCGGTGTCTTCCCACACCACCATGTTGACTCCCAACCGGGATTTCTTAACTATTGCTGCTTTCTAGGAGCAAGGGACTGAGGTAAAGTTTGACATTGTCAAGAATAATGCTCATTCTTAACTGTTATCATCAATTATCATGGGAAAAGATGTAGCAGAGAATCTTCAACCCCTAACTATAACCTTAACATTCAAAGAGCAGAGTGACATGGTCCATTGCAGTCCAACATGAAGAATCCAGGAGAGCATGCAGGAGGGTTCCCCTGATATCCAGTTCAAGCCCCCGTGCAATCCAATCAGAGGACATGGTCAAGAACTGGGCAAGTAGTTGGGAGTCTAGGAATGCATGTGATTCATGTGGCTCAACAACAAACCAGAGAAGAACCACGTGGGCAGGGAAAGCAAGGAGCACCTGGAAACAAGAAGTCACGAGATAGGCAAGATCTAGGCCGAAAGCCAGGAAGTCACAAAAATTTGAGAGCAAAGAAAGGCTGGTGATGTGGGACATTGTCCTATGGGTGGAAACAAGATGAATAAACCAAAGGAGAGGTCCCCAAATCTCAGCCAGTTCATGTTTGAAGCAGAGACCCAGAGAATCTCCAGGAGGTAGATAAACCATGAAGTCATCTCTTAAGTCCCATCATCAAACAGATGCCCAAATACTTTATTTTTCTGTAATATATTTTAAAATATTTAATTTTTCATCTAGAAATTTCAGTAATACATAAACATGACTTTTTTAAAAAGTTAGGGAGTGCTAAAGATACTGTAAAAAGTAAATCACTTTCCCCTTTCCAATCCACTTCCCCTTATGTAGACTCAATCACTAGTAATAGATTCTTGTGCATCCTTTCAGAAAAATTTGAATGCACATATCAGTATTTCCAAAAGGATATATTTTATATATTACCTTGCATCTTATTTTGTTTATTTAATAATATTTCTTGGAGAATTTTTCTTCGTCATATTTGAATCTCCCTCATTGTTTTAACAGATTTGAATCTCCTCACAGTATTCCACTGGGTTTATCATATTTGTTTAACCAGTTACCTATTGATCAACAACTACATTGTATCCATTCTTTTGTTATTGCAAAAGTACTGCTAACTTATACATATATTCTTAGGAACACATGAAAATATGTCTGTATAATAAATTCTTAGAAATGGAATTTTCTTGTCAAAAACAGGTAGATTTAAAATCTGGATAATACCAAATCATCCTCAAAAAACTTTATACCAATTTGCAGTTCCACTAAAAGGGTATGAGTGATTATTGCCCCATCCTGTGTCTATACAGTGTAGTATCAAAATATTTGATCCTTGCAAACATTATGTAAAAAGCATCTCCTAGATTTATTTCATTATGAGTGAGGTAATGCCTCTTTTATATTTACAAAATAACCATATTACTCTCTATTAACTATTTTCTGCCCATTTTAAAATTAGGTTTTTTATTATTGCTTTGAAGGATTATTACATATTAAGAAAGTTAAAAGTCCTATATCTTACATATCACAAATATATTTCCCAGTGTGACTTTGTTTACAGTATTTGTTTAAAAAATTTGTTTTTAATTTTATGTAATTGTTATTTTATGTTTTAAAACTAACGGCATTTAAGTTTTTATTGTTTTTAGAAAGAAAAACCTTTCCCTTTCCATTATTAAGAAAAATGTTTTTCCAAATTTTTAATCTACCTAGTATTGATTTTAGAGTAAGGGGTGAGGCAGCAATTCAAGTTATTTTTTTTTTCAAATGGATAATTGATTATCTCACACCATTTATTTAATGGTCCAAATTTTTCCTATTTCTGCTTCTATCACATGTCCAGGATCCATGTATATACCTAGCACTGACCAGGTCTTCCAATACAATGATGAATAGAATCAATGATAGTGAGCATCTTTGCCTTATTCCTGATTTTAAAGGAAATGCTCTTATTTTGGTACCATCAAAAACGATGTCTGCCAACTGAACTTTTTTAAAAGGTCAGAAGATTTGAACAACTATTTCACCAAAGAAGATATATGAATGGCAAATAAGCACATGAAAAGATTATCAACATCACAGGTAATCAAGAAAACACAAATTAATACAAAATAAAATACTACTATACCCACTAGAATGGCAAATAACCATCTTACAAATTTGTTACAGGGTTATGTGGAACACTTAGCTCCTGTTATTATTTTTATTATTCTTGAACTTATTCTGAAGACAAGAGAGATCCAATAGAGGTTTTGGCTGAGATGCAACATGGCAATACTTGTCTCTCAAAAAGATAATCATAGCAGCAATGTGAAGGCGACTGGAGTGAAATAATCTTAGAGGTGTAGAGGCCCCAGAGAAGAAAGCTATTAGAAACAGTCCAAAGAAGAGAAAGGAAAGCTTGAACCATGGCAGTAAGTAGTGAGGGAACAAATTAAAAAGTCATTACTAAGACAAAAATTGATAGAGTCTGGTGTATGATTAAATGTAGGATACCAGGATTCCAGAATTAACCTATTGGTAGCACTGTTCTAAAAATCAGATATTGAAATATACATTTCAAAGTGGCAAAATTGTATAAATTATATAACTCTCACATGAGGGAAAATATTAATGAGGTATAGTTCCAATCAATTTTGAAAATTCTTAAAAGATAATCTTGAAGGTTTTTTGTTTTGCTTCATTTAATCAAATATTCAGATAAACATAATTAAATCTATTGACTTTTTTTCCATTTGTAGTATGTATCACACAATACACTTACAATACAAAATAAACACACTGGCTCAGGAAAAAAAATGCATGAAGAAAAAGAAATTACAGGAAACAATTTTTTAGTTTAAACAGATATGTCAGTTATGTGCAGATACCCTAAAAATGGAATAGAAATTTCATACATTTTGAGCAGGAAGACTGGGTTTGTTTAATATGTTTAGCATATCTTGGTAAATTGAAAAATATATAAAATGGCTCTCCACACGCACTTAGTGTTTTAGTTTAAAACACTAAAATTTGGAGGGAAGGGGAGACTTCTGTATCTAAAGAAAATAGGCCTACGGGGATAAGAACTGAATTTGTGATACAAAAACCTCCTTGGGACTGATATTTATCTTTTCTGAATTTAAGTTTCCACTTATAAGTGAGAATTATAGTCCCCCCCCTTCCAACACACATACAGGATTTTTGTGAAAAACAAACAAGTTAAAAATTGTGAAAGCATTTTGAAAATAGTGAAGCATTGGTAAAAGCAAGAATGGCATATGAAGCACTTCTCCAAAAGCGATGGCACCTGTGCATGCTCTTTCTGACTTCAGACTAGCAATAGACTGGCTCTTGGCATTGGATTTAAATGGATCTCCTCACTTTAAAAGAAGAACCATCAAGGCTGGTTCAATCTTATTTCCTAAGGACTTAAAAAAAAAAATTTTATCCTGTAAAATCGTGATAGGATAGAAGAAGTTCACAAATAACCAAACTGCACATGTACTGCATATGCATTCCTTTAAACATGGGTTAAATTCACACACACACACACACACACACACATGATTCCAGATGATCATATCAGAATGAGAAAAGTCATTGTTGAGAAACTTCTGTCTAGACTGTTTGCTTGGCATGTTCTTAAAAATTCAAAGGCCTTGTATGTGTGTGTGTGTATGTATTTGTGTGTCAAACGTTCTCCAAATGTGATGACCACAATCAATGGCTGAGCATTAATTCTTTCTGCAAAACTTTCAGGTAAAATGTTATGTTGCATTGCCTCACACGCGCTCTCCTATATAGGGCCCACACCAGGGGAATGGAGTTACCCATCCAAATGTTTTGAGATCCAAAGAAACTACTGTCCAAGTATTGATTTCCCTTTCTAAGGAATTGACTTTGTCCATTTGAAAACTGCCATGATAGGAATGCTCACTCTGGAATTTGGCCACAGTAATAGTTTTCACAATTCATCGTCCTACTCTTATGAAATCTGATACCTATTTTATTAATGAATAAAATAGGTCAGAACCTGAGCATTAGCGCAAATTCAAATGCCAGAACTTCCAGTAACTCAGCATATTCTTTATATTATTGCTCAGGACTCTGCTTCTAGAATTCTCTACATCAGGACATGAGAATATCTATCAAATCAGCACATGCTACTTTAACCATAATAATTTTAGAAAGTAAAATCGCCAGGGATCACAGTCTCATGCTAAACAAGCAAAGCCTATGAAAGGAGTAAGATCAAGGTGCCCAGGAAATCAAGGTGGATTAATTGCCCTAAGATTTGAGTCCTATTCTTAGTTATACAACTTATTGTGTAACCTTTGAAAATTCACTGAAACTTCAGTTTCCAGATTTGTAAAATAGAGATAACATCTTTCCTGACTGCTTCACAGAAGGAGGAATGCATCTAAATGCCCTTCGTAAACAGTAAAGCCCTATCTAGTCACAATTACAATGTATTATTAATGGAAGATCATGGGTAAGAGGTGTTTTTGTGCCTGTTGGCATCTACTTGCAATTGTTACTGTTGCTTTGTAAAAGGCACATTAGGAAGTGGGTTTTTTCTGGAAATCTCTAGATGTGATAATTTATCCACATCCCCATTCTTCACACTCTGTATGAACATTGCTCAATGTTTCTTCACATGCTCTGCAAGACAGACTTAGAGCTGTAAATGTGAAACAAAGTATAGGCTTGGGAGATGGAGCATCATCCAGACTCCCTCCGATGTAACAGTACAGTAAGTCCCCTGCATACGAATGAATTCCATTCCTAGAGTGCGTTCGTAAGTCCAATTTGTTAGTAAGTCCAACAAAGTTAGCCTAGGTACCCAACTAACACAATCGGCTATACAGTACTGTATTGTAATAGGTTTATAATACTTTTCACACAAATAATACATAAAAAGCAAACACAAAAAAATAAAGAAAACATTTTAAATCTTACAGTACAGTACCTTGAGAAGTACAGTACAGGACCAGCTACATCACCGCTGTTCTCACGCTTGCTTCCGGACATCCTGGGCTTGAAATAAAGATACTGTACTACTGTGCTCTACACAGTACTGTATAGTAAAGTACACAAAAGCACAACCACTTCTATAGGATGCACGCACATGACAATGTACGTCAGACACGTGAACTTATGTGACTGCACATGCAAATGCACGTTCACATTTTGAAAGTTCGCAACTTGAAGGTTTGTATGGAGGGGACTTACTGTGTTCATGTGAGGTATCAAACAACCGAATGAATAAGCAGTAGAGCACAAGTTCCTTATTTTGTGCACTGCTGCCTCCAGCATGTACAACAGTGCCTGGCACAGAGAAGGCAATCAAACTTTTCCAGATCAATTCATTAACGCTCTTTTAACTAACGCCGTTGGTACAACCATCTCTAAAGGTCAAATACTTTTTGTAAGCACCATTATATGGCTCTTCTCAGAGCTGTTGTATATATAACATCTCAAGTCTGCCAAACTTCAGGGTTTCCAAAGCAAGAGCACAGTGACCAATCTGCTTGATAAGTGTTGCATATAATATTTATATATGTTTTATATATAGTCATATATATTTTTTATATATTCTCATATATATGATTTGGTACTTAGAAATAAAAACGCTTTTATTAACTAAAAGGCTCATGGCATAAAGTGTCACAATAACTGGAAGGTTTTCTTAACAATAACTAAACAGTAAGAATTGTTAATTTCAAGCTTTATTGAGATCTGCCTGATTTGAATTTGAATTTATTTTTTCCACTTCCTTAAGAAAATTATGCTATAAATATAATGAAGTATTTTGTGTTTGAAAATCTTACAGTACCTGAATATTGTCAACTTGAATATTGGCTTTTTTGTGCAACAGAATAAATAAGAATTTGGGTTGATTTTGTTTTGATCCCAGAATGTACACTAAACTTTCTTTTGAGAATAAACCCCTTTTATCAACTTGTTTATGGTATTTTGCCTCTTGTTTTAAGACTGAAACTGCAGGGTATGGAAAAAAGAAAAGGAAAAAAACCTTTCCTCATTGTGGAGACTTCACTGAAATGATTTTGATAAGTATACATTTTACTTGGTACATTTTTATAGCTCCATAACAAACAGTTTTTGTTTTCTCTGTACTCTGTCTCCTCATGTTACAATCTACAGGAAAGAAAGATGAACCTCAAATCTCCTATTTCTGCCTTACCACCTAATTGTTTAGAAGCTTCAGGATTCACTTACCAAATTAGTATTATTTTACTGTATTCACTGCACTGGAACAACCAGGATATTTTAATGAACATCCAAGAAAGACAATATGGTTTACCAACAGAGTAAAAATTTGGAATCTTAGGTGAGATGCTGTGGCTTTTGAAGCATCGCACTGTACCAATGGCAGGAATTATTTGTGTCAGCTCTGCCAGGTCAGAACATACTTTCCTTTTTAAGACTGGGATCTTGTGGTGATGGTGTCTTTTTTACTTTTAAACTGAGATTAAAATGTTATATTCTCTTTGGGATTGAATCTGAAGATATGCTTGTTCAAATATATGTAGCCCAACTAATTCAAAATCATTTACTTAAATTCCCCCCCGCCCCGCTCCCAGATTGCCTGGAAATCCAATCTGATTTGTATCTGCTTCTTGAGCAATAGTATTGGGTCTGATTAACTAGGGAACTGGTAGTCTGCCTTTGTGGACGAACAGCTTTTCCTTCGTATGTTCAAGAATCAAATCAGAACCAAAATTCAGGTTTGGTTTAGTGACCAACTATCTGAAACTTCCATGAATTAAAAGTGACAAATTATTTCTTCCTTCTCACTGCAACCACTCTGGTCCAAACCTTTAGCATGCCATGCTAAAGAAGTCTGAAAGCATCCCAGCTGGGTCTCACCAGGGTCTCAGAGCTCTCATATCCATGTGCTAGATCATTTATTCTACAAACACTCATGGAGTCTCAAATGAACATGAGGGACTTCAGGGACACAAAGATCACAAGACACAGTCATTGCCTCGTGCCTATAATAGACTGCAGAGAAAGGGAATATGTACTCAAATATTTTTTGAACTGGATCTTCAAGAGAGGGAAAGTGGAAAGGGAATTCCAGGGGAAAGGTACAAAGTGAGCTAAAGTATTAAGGCAGGAAAGATGGGCCATCATTGTAAACAGTGTAGCCATGAAGCCCAACATCTCCCACTAGTGATACAGAACCCTTGCTTCCATCTGAGAACACCTAGCTTTGCCATAGTCCTGGTGCACAGCAACACAGTGACAAGAAAATCTTACATAAAAAGAATGCAGAGCACTTGCTCAGAGTTGAGTCATGGTGATCTAGTGCTCAGAACTACTTGACATGATCTTTGATATTGATTATTTAATAAAATAAAATTGGGATTGCACAGCTGGGATATGGGGAATGTCTTCCACCTACTCTGGGAAACCTCTTCTTGGGACACTGAGGGAAGTTTATTTGCTGAAGGTAAAAAGGAGCAGCTCTGCGTTGGATCCCCCAGCTTGGCTGTGATGCTGGTTCTCCTCAATCTTCTTGTACCCTTTTCTGTAGAATAAATCTCGCTTTGCAGAGATTTTTGGAATTGTGTTAATGACCTTGTGACAAACAGTGAGTTGTCCAGATGCACTGTATTTATTCCCACCCACCTTCAATCCAAGCAAAATTGAAAGCTATCTCCTTTCCCTTTTCCTAACAGTTTAACCACTGATTTAATGCTTAACAACTAGGATTGGTAATTTGTTTATGAGTGTCTCGCTCCCTAATAAAATGTGAGTGCCTCCAGGCCAGGAGCTATGTCTCTTCATCTCTGTATCCCCAGAGAATAACACAGACACCATGCACAACACATTATTAAATGTAACTAGTGTGTGCAGAGAACATGTTGGGCATTGGGGGTTAGGAGAAGAAGGTTGGACTCCACCAGAATTCAGGTCTTGCAGAACCCTACAGGCCCTGTTAAGGCATTTGTGGATCCAAGGAAAGTGATCTCAATGGTTCTTTCTGTACATCACCTTATTTCATGTTTCAGTAACACTTTCAGGGAGGTATCATTATCATACCTTTATTATAAATGAAGAAGCTGAGCCTCATCAAAATTAAGTCAATTGCCTGAGGTCTCTTATCCAGTAAATGGGGAGTCAGGGCTGGAATGCCGTTCCGTGATACACCAAGTCCATGCTCTTAACTATTACTTAACACTTCAACTCCAAGAATTTTAATTTATGTCACAATGACGGCCAGCAGGTGAGTTAACTGTCCTCACATGTCAACAGGGACATCTATCTAGATCACACCAAGAATCGGATGTCTCGAGTTGTAAATCAGTAAATCTCAGCTCTGTTGGATTCTGAGAGCAAGACCATCAGACAGACTCTAAATGCCTCTTTGTACAAATTGGCCCCAGGGCAGCAGAGGAAGCTCCATTTGTTCCTGCCTCCTTGCACATTTCCCATTGAAAACGCACTTCTGACAAAGCCCATAGGTTGTATTGTATGTCTATATGGAAGTATAGCATCTTGCCTGACAGAAACAAATGTATTCAAGTATAAGCTCCCAAAACCTTTCCCCTTACTCACCTCCTGAAAGAGATTCTGTTTGTGCTGCTGTGCCAGTGTAATAAGTTGGGAGAAGGAAAAAACAAACAGAGAGGAACTTCACCGACTAAACAAGAAAGGGCACGATGTAAGAGGAGGGCAGGAGGAGGGGATGCATAGTGAGTGAGATTATAGCAGTAGAGACATCTAAAAAGGATATTGAAGAAACTTTGGTACTGTGTTGAAAAGTATAATCTATCTTACAGCCCCTCAAGAAGAAATTTACCATGTTCTTCAATATTTGGGGGGTAGAATGTTTTTCCTTTGTATATGTCACCTTGGTCAGATGGGACTTAAGACAGATGCAAGAATCCACAGTCTCCATGAACTTCACTTACATCTGGCAGGACCTTAAGGATCTCTCATATTTTACTTTAATGAAGCAGTATGGATTGGTGAAAAAACTAGTCCAAAGTACCACAAGATCAGTGGCTTAAACAACAGAAATCAATTTTCTCATAATTCTGGTGGCTAGAAGTCCAAGATCAAGGTGTCACCAGGACTGGTTTTTTTCCTGAAGCCTCTTTCTTTGACTTGTAGATGGCTGTCTTCTTCCCTCTATGCTTTTGTGTGTCCTGATTTCCTCTTCGTATAAAGACATTAGTCATATTGGATTAGGGTCCATGTTAACGACCTCATTTTCACTTAATAATCTCTATAAAGATCCTCTCTCCAAATACAGTCACATTCTGAGGTACTGGGTGTTAAGACTTCAACATACGCCTTGTCGGGGGGGACACAACTGAGCCCATAATGCAAAGGCAGAAGCGTGACTCATTATATGGGTCTCTGTGTCTGCAAGACAAAAACGAATCAGATGCTCAGGAAAAGCACACGTGCTCCTCCTACTAATGACTGAAAATATATCTCCTGTAGATTCTCAGAAAGAGGTTTCTGAGTAACAGGTGGGATATTTCTTTAGCAATATTCTTAGAGTAAATACAGTGCATTTCATAGCACTGTTTCTTGTAACAGTCTTCAACGTAGGTCAGTGGCATAATGCCAAAATGCAGTTTAGTGAAAGTATATCTACAAGCATGCAAATTCACATGATGTTTTGGCTTAATCCCAGAAGAGATTTTAGAATATCTAAGAGAATGGATTAATAGTTCTTGTCATGGAAAACCTCCATAAATGTTTCTCTCACAAGAAACATGTTTCTCCTTTCAGAAGTCTTGAGAGAGGCGGTTTGAAGTTTGACTTCCAAAAAAGAACCTGTAGTCCAATTATTTTCTGTTGTTACTTTCAGCGTAGATCCAAATACAGTCAGGTCGTCAGAGCTGGGGTGACTTCTCCTTCTAAGAAGACAGTGCGCTTAGTGGTACGAGCAGGTCCTCTGCAAACTGCCTTTGATCTGCTCCTCGCTAGAACTGTAACAAGGGGCAGACAGCCTCACCAAGCCATCTGCCATTGTACCTCAGCTGTAAACTGGGGACAGCAGCACATAAAGGCTAAGCTACTGTGTGTGAACCACGTACAACAGTTGTAACACTCCACAAGTATGAGTCTTCCTTATGATGAAAGCTAAGGGATTTCAACAATGGCCTTGATACAACTTCCATGTGCTCTGTATATAACCAGTGCCAAAGCAAAGATTCGAATTCAGTTTTCCCTGACTATACTGCACTGTCGTGGTTCTCAAATGTGAGCCCTGTGACCAACATCACGTGGGGGGCTTGTTAAATTCACATCACAGGATCCCTCCCTGGAGTTTCGGGTAAAGGAGGTCTGGGACGGGGAGCAAGATTTTACATTTCTAAAAGTTCCCACACTCCAACCAGTGCCGTGGTTCCTAATCCACCCCCACTTACAGCTGGTGGACCCCAAAAAGTTATGTCACTTCTTTCAGTCTTGTTTCCTTGTCTGTAAAACAGGGATGAAGACAGTCTGTACCTACTTAGCCTGCCTTGGGAGGATTAAAGAGTGCAGAGCCTGGCATGGCCACTTCTAGATCATTCCAGTGCTCTCTCCAGAGCGCCAAGCTGCCGACCTCAGTTTTTGTGTATAACAGAATATTAATAGGAGGGTCTTTCTCTCTCAGTTTTGATTCAAGCCCAGAAAACGGAGCACAGAATGATAGATGCCAAGGACCCCCTCTTCTCATTACAAAGTGGGGTGCTGGATTAACTATTCAGAACTTGTAAAGGAGATGACCAAGCACTCCTTCAGGCTGACTCTGCACAGCAACCCCCTTCAAGGTGTTAAAAGCCTTGAGTTGAAAGACCAAGAAGTACAGATGGCTGTGGGATGTCTCTGTGGATTCCAGGAAGTGATCTATGTATGCATTCCCGTACTTTGCCTATTGTATTCACCAAACTGAGAGACCATCACCTCCAGATCACAGTGGTACAAGTCAAGGAAGGCTTTCCAGGGTTCTTACCTTGCCTCCTCTGGCTCCAACCCTGGAAGAACCAGAGTCAGTCCCAAGAGAGGCTGGTTACCACAGAGAAGAGGAGCACCAGACAGAGAAAGGGAGCAGAGGCCCAACTTCCACTTCATCATGCAGCTTCCCATATGCCACACCTCAAACTGGAGGAGGAAACAGCTGTAACCTCCGATAAAGTTCTGAGTCGTCATCATTACAATAGATTAGGTAATTTCGCTACTAAAATAAGACTTCTTTTATAATTAGAAGTACTGGGAGACTTGTGATTTGAACGAGTCTAGAAAACTAATAGACTTACGCAGAATTTCATCCAGGGGCAGGAAAGGGACTAGCTCTCAGAGCATATTTGATGGGAAAATGGGGATGAAAAATAGGCTTCTTCTGAGTTGCACCCTTAAAGTTTTGGTCTTTTAATGAACCACGTACATGCATACACCTGCACATCCCATGTCACCGAAGCATACGTCTTGGTTCTGAGACTGTGCTTCCTCTCAACATATACCAGATGAGGAAATATCTTTATTTTAATGCCACTTTCAAAGAAGAAAGACAGGATCATTTGGAGCAGCTCTCAGAAGCCCAAATATAACACCTTAAAAATACATATTCTTCAGTGGCTATTTGAAATATTATGCAGACAAGCAAAATATGTACTGTTTATAGTCAATAAATATAAAAAGTACTTTTTAAAAAAGCTCTAAGAAACTTAGCTTAGTCTAGATCAATCAATTACCATTTTTAAGAAAAATGTTTTGCTGTTATTGGCTTGTTTTTCCAACCCAAGTCACTAATGTTCCTATTCGCAATCCTAGGAGATGCACAGCTGCCAGAAAACATCTGAACTTGTCAATATACAGAGCAAGGTTTATATTCTCCTTATGCTTTTAAATCATTTTTCATGCCCATCAGTGACATGGTGTAGGTAGTATCGTGAAGGATTAAGTTATGAGAAGCCAGTATTCGAGCACACTCTGAATATTTTACAGTGAGGATATTCTTAGGGCTTGATTGCTACATTATTTCCTGCTTGAAAACATTCCAAACTGCATTGTTTCTCAGAAAATTTTTGTTAAAAATCAAGTGCTATTTGTTGTTTCTAACAAAAAAGCATCCATTGTAGCTTTAATTCACCTCTAAACTAAGACACATTTGTATAAAACATAGCATTTTTATCTAGCTTCATAATTGAAATAACTGTTTTTCCAATGAAAAGCAATTCACTGGACTTCCAAAAGCAGTCCAATGAAACTCACACACACACACACACACACACACACACACACAGTGATTCCCAAACTCAATGTGTGATTCTGGCAAATAGTTTTAATAAACACTTTATCACCTGTAGAGCCCATCCCTACTCTACATCAGGAGTTACCTGTACAGGAAAAAAAAAAATCAAGAAATTCCTATTGCCTCAAAATAAGTAAGAACTATTTCTTTAAAGGGGCTGTCCATCCTCATCCTTTCTCCTTAACTTGGGTCTAATACAATGGTCTATATCTACCTCACTGTTTAAGCACAATAAATATCACAGCCTCGTACATTACAAAGAACGAGAGTAAGAGTTATAGAGAGAAAAGTAGTAGAATTAAAACTAGAATTCCAGTCACTGATAATGAATTTCACTTCCAGAAATTCACTTCCAAAGTTACTGAAAAAAAAAAAAAAAGTATAAATATCCCAAAACTGTAAATGTAGACTGTAACATTACATGAGAGATGATATAGTATGTCAGGCAACTTGGGTGCTAATCCTTACTCTGCCATCATCCACTTGTGAACCCAGAATAGGTTGTCTATCTCCGCAGAGGCTTTAGAGTTAACAACAATAATGGCTTATCCACTGAGCAAAGCTGTTGAGAGAATCTGGCCAGTTAAGAAAGTGTGGGGTCCTTAAAAAACAAAACAGAATCCGCCCAAACAACAAGGTCCTACTGTAGAGCACAGGGAACTATACTCAATATCCTCTGATAAACCATAAGGGAAAAGAATATAAAAAAAGAATGTCTCTATGTGTATAACTGAGTCACTCTGCTGTACAGCAGAGATGGGCAGAGCACTGTAAATCAACTATACTTCAATTAAAAGACAAAAAACAAAACAAAACAGAATCCGCCCTGGGAACCAGTCAGACTTGAGTTTGAAATCTGGCTGTGCCTCTTCCAGGTCAAGACCTTGGGCAAAGCATTTCCTCCCTATATCTTTATCTCATCTAAAAATTGGATCTGGAAGTAATTTAAAGTTTACAGGGTTCTTAAAGGGATTAAATGTCACAATATATGTTAAAGACGCAGTACATAATAGATGTTCAATAAATGGCAGTTGAATTTATGACTCATCTATGTGAAAGTGTTTGGGGAATATGAAGGCATCTGCATATGCAAATCCTTAATATCACGTAACACATTCATGTAATTAGTCGAAGAAGGACTTCAGTCAGTATAGCTGCACAGCTACATGCACTTCTATTCTTATCCTTTCCCATAAACTCTTTCTAGAAGGTCCACTTCTTACATTTTGTAAAACTCCACGATTCCACTTAGTGTTGACCACTAAAACAATAATGTCTGTCATGAGCTTAACACTCCTTTTACAAATAAAGATGACTATTAATTTCATACAGTCTATCATTATACGCAAACATTTCCTTTCTCTAGCTGCTTCCCTTATAGGTTTCCAATTCAGGGAAACCTCCTTTCCAAACCACAGTGTTGCTCATACTGAACTTTGTCTACAGCTATACTGTGGTTAACGTAGTTTCCCAATCAAATGTGTATTTTTAAAATGAATCACATAGTCTTCTAACCTCTAAGCAATCCCAAGTAAGAGCATGAATGATAATAACTCCCCAAAACTTGTAAGAATCATATACTGCAAATGATGTCTCGCAGGGGCTGGAAAACACAACTCGAGCCCATGCCCTTCTCTGCACTGCCTGTTACAGTACCGAGCATTTGCAGGTTTCCCTGTGCCAGGAAAACACTGGAAGGAGGCAGCTTCTGTAATAGGATCATTGGCTAAAATGAAATGAGTCAATCTGATCAATCGAAATTGCACATGCAGCAGAGAGCTCTTAATGGATCTTAATCTCCATTAGGCTGAGCTGGAGGAAGCTGCATCACATTTCAGCCATTTATAGTAGCATCGTGGTCCGTGAGCAGCTTTCAGGGAATGGGAGTACTCATCCTGGGGTGCTCTGGGACAACCATCAATGGGATGGTAAACTCTTGCATCATCGGTGTCCAGGAAATGCTCTGGGGGATACTCTGGAGGACTGTCTCCAAGGCTTATGAAAATTTTAGCAGGAATTCGTGGTGGGTCAACCAGAAGAACATTAGCACATGAAGCTTTTCTGTCATGTGTAATTAAATGTGGTTTAGAATCCCTTAGACATGATTTATAAAACCAAAAGGAACAGTTCCAAGTTTGTTACCAGAGGCCCATAAAGGGTAGGCTATGAGGAAAAGGACAAGGAAGAAGCTTTCCAGAAGTAGGCATACGTTGCACATGACACATGGAAATATAAAAAACCTAATGTTTGGATGCCCAGAATGTGAAACTAACTGCCTCTCAATTTAATATATAATAGGGAAAGCTCCATGTGGAAATTCGAAAGAAAAGGAAAATTGCACACAATTTAGAAGACTACCCATTGTACATGCACTTGGAAATTACAGCACAATATCTCCTAATTAATGTTGATTGAGTACTTTGATTTCAAAAATTGAAAAGCGTAATACATGGACATTGCATTACACATTCACACACCCTCCCCACAAAGTCCTTGAAGTCAGAGACCAAAATAGAGAAGCCAATAGCAGATTACTTCATTGCTTTTTTTCTTACTCTAAGTAAAGCTTTATGATTATAAATTCCAAAGTCCAGAATTAATAAAAACTGAACTGTCCTGTGCTATGGCACAAATAATTTATCCCAAATGTTTGGGCTACTTAATCGGAAATGTGAGGATTTTTTTCCATATCATATCAATAATTAAGATTCTGTAACATGTCACTACTACTTCTATTATGATAGCACTTCATCACTATAGAACACGGTTGCTCATTTTCACATCTGACTCTCAGCTTGATTGTGCCTAGATGAATTGTGAATCCCTTGAAAGCCAAAATGTCCCTTTTCATCATTTTATGCTCTGTGCCTAAGACAATGGTGATATAAAATAAATACAAGATATATTCAATTGAATAAATCTGAGAACAGTAAGTAATTTTATATACCATAATCTTTCAGTGAGGTATTTAGAAAATACTATTTTTTTAATGTTTATTGGAGTATAATTGCTTTACATTGTTGTGTTAGTTGCTGCTGTATAACAAAGTGAATCAGCTATACGTATACATATATCCCCATGTCCCCTCCCTCTTGTGTCTCCCTCCCACCCTCCCTATCCCACCCCTCTAGGTGGACACAAAGCACTGAGCTGATCTCCCTGTGCTATGCGGCTGCTTCCCACTAGCTATCTATTTTACATTTGGTAGGGTATATATGTCCATGCCACTCTCTCACTTCGTCTGAGCTTACCCTTCTCCCTCCCCGTGTCCTCAAGTCCATTCTCTACGTCTGCATCTTTATTCCTGTCCTGCCCCTAGGTTGTTCAGAACCATTTTTATTTTTTAGATTCCATATATATGTGTTAGCATATGGTATTTGTTTTTCTCTTTCTGACTTACTTCACTACGTACGACAGGCTCTAGGTCCATCCACCTCACTACAAATAACTCAATTTCATTTCTTTTTATGGCTGAGTAATATTCCATTGTATATATGTGCCACATCTTCTTTATCCATTCATCTGTCGATGGACACTTAGGTTGCTTCCATGTCCTGGCTATTGTAAACAGTGCTGCAATGAACATTGTGGTACATGACTCTTTCTGAATTATGGTTTAGAAAATACTAACTATTTTTAAAGGTCTGAGAGACCTTTAGAGACATGTCAAAAGATCACCTTGACATGAAAAACTTAAGTAGGAAAAAAAGCCAGATTTGTGTATCATCTGGGTACTTCCACAATAGAGAATATAATGACATCTATGAACTTTTCAGGTATGCTGCTTTATTGTCTTCAGTTACAAACTTTAAAAACTAAGTCACAAAGTTTTAATGTGTTGGATTTTTCTAGTAAATAAATATGCTGAGAATGATGAAAAAAAAAAAAAAACCTAAGTAGTCAAATGTGTTTTATTTTCTTTGCAACTGAACATAGACAGGAAAGAAAGTGTGTTACATAAGTCAATTATTGGTGTCAGAAGGACTACCTAATAATTTACATTTTTAATTATCTTATTATTATCTATCAATTGCTGCTACCCATGGCACTTTCAAAACAGACAGTCTTATATAAAGTGCCTACCACACACAGTAGGGACTCAAGATGCATTGTGGAAAGAAGACATAAGTGAGTCTCATTCCAAGAAAATAATGGAAGCAAGCATCCAGCTTCCTTAGGTGCCATACCATAAATAGTCTGGGTCCCAACACTTAAGACAACCTTTCTTTCTGTTTTAAAAATATCACTCTGACCTACCTGGACTATCAGAATGTCTTTACCTGCCTCTAACAACTTGCAAACATGTTCAGTCATCTGAGAATTGAGGGCAGACAGGAGAGAAAGTGCTTTTGGTAATGAAATTATTGATGGCATAATACATTTCTAATAATTTTCATTTTAAATTATCTTATTATTTATTACAAAAATACGAAGGTTAAGTCAAGTGAGAATTTTCCAACTCTTTAATTAATCTACTCTACTCGATTTGATAGTACTTAACTCATCCTGTCTTTTGGGAGAAGTTTCTTCTTTGTATATAATCTTGATCTTAGATAGGCTTAAATTGGCTTTATTATACCACTACTTGGAAGAGGGGAAAAGAGAATTTGCCAGTGTATGTCCAGATTTAATAAATATGATTGCCTAAAACCTACAAATGTACATTTTATTTGATACCACCAAAAGATCCTTTAACCAACAATTTCTTTCAGTAAAAAGAAAAAAAAAATTCTAGAGTGCAATAATTACAATAGACCCCAGTGGGAGGTTTGGGCTCAGCTGTAAGGAGCAATTAAGTGCAGGTTCTGAGATACTGCGTGACTTTTGTGAAAGGAATGTGGAAGTGCCTGTCTCTATCGATGACTGGACAAGTCACTCCATTCAGCCATCATGGTCTCTGCATTTTGCAGGTTCCAGGAACTGGCCCAGCTGGGAGCCTGGAACTCCATCCACTTTAAAATATCTGATCAATCATTAACTATTAGAAAAGATGACCCCAGGAGAAGGTCTCTTATCAAGGAATCTCTTAAGAATTTATCTTAAGTAAACACAATTTTTAAAAATTATGTATTGTAATTAGCTCCAGAGGCATAATCCCCTTAGGAAGAGCGTGAAATAGAGTTTGCCTTGTCTTCCAAAAGAAAAATGCTTTATCTGTTCAAAACAATAGGCCTATTAGACTACTAGACATTCTTTTCAAATAACATGGCAGATTAATTCTAAACAAACGTTAGGACATTTTTTTTTCCAAAAGGAATAACTTTACGAGGAGGAAGAGGGTTTTAGACATAATTTTCTCACTGTGATCAGTTTTATAGAGTGTTTTATCTCCATGAAATATCAGATCAAAGCAATTTAAGACAATTTATGAAATTTACCAATCTATGACAGCAGCAATACTACCTGGTGGTTACGGGCAGAGACTCAGGAGCCTGATTGCCCTGCTTTGATTCCAGAATTCTGCAGTTACTAGCTGGGTTAATGTCTCCATTCTTCAGTTTCCCATCTTTAAAAGGAGAATAATAATAAAAAATATGTATCTTCTAGGTTTAGGGTACATAAGATCAAATGAGTTTATATGTATAAAGTCCTTAACACAGTGCCTAGCAAGTTATGAGTACTATTCAGAGTTAATCATGATTATTATTGTGAATAATAATGCCAGTGGGTATACAATCTGGGACAGTCATGATTTTAGAGGCTACTCTATCTTGATATTAAAGGCAAAGTCAGAATCAACAAGAATGTTTTCAAATACATGTAAATGTTAATGTAAATGATATTAACCATGGTTATGTCTGATTCCCTCCCTGTCTTATTAATTTATATCCAACAACTTGGTACAGCTAACAGATATACTGAATATATGACTTACTGCTCCCCACATACACATATGCTACAAGAGAGTATACTTTGATGGGGTTCAGGGTAGGCCACCCCAGAATGTGCCACTTTGACATGTGGATTATTTTGAGCTGAAGACAATCAAGGCCCAGAAAACTGAGGAAGAGCTTTTACCTCCCCCATAACTGCCTAAAAGAATTTAGATAGAGGGACCGGTCCAGGAAGAGAACTATCACCAGAGATAACTACAAAAAATATGGACTAGGAGTGGTGAGCTGGGGGAAGCTTGGCAGGGCCTGGAGACCAGTCCTCTCTGTGTCCCACTGTCTCTGCATAGCATGGCAAACATTTGTTTACAAAACATGTGCTCTTCCCATCTTCCCATAAATTGCCCTCCTCCCTTTTGAAGTCCCAGACCTCCACCCCTCCTCCTGAGCTCAGGATGGCATATAAGCCTCTACTGTCTGACTGCCTTTGGATCTCATATTCTATGGGGCCCCTGTATGTACATAATTAAATTTTTTTTTCTCCTGTTAATCTGTCTATGTTAATTTGATTATTAGGCCAGCCAAAGAACCTAGAAGGGAAGAAGGGAAAAGTTTTCCTCCCCTACAAGTTCTTTTAAAAATATTCTGGTGATATGTTTTAATTATCCTACAAAAGCGATCCACTTCCTACTTACTTTCAGGAAATGCAAATCAGTACCAAACATCGAAGATAAAAGCAAACTCACTGAAGTGAAAGGCATTTCCTAACATTAATTACATTTCAATTAACTCCATCAATTTTAAGTGACTCCACACAGCGCATTAATTCTTTCAACTATAAGAAAGTGCCTTTTACAGCTAATTTTATTCTGTCTATCTTACCAGGATGTAGTTCCTTCTTGGACAAGATGGTTTGTTGGTAACAAATGTCTTTAAAATTGTTTCATGCTAAAATGAATTCCCTTATGCTCTATGGTACAGGACTCTAAGATCCCAACCAAGGGGTTGTGCAAAGGCTGGAGAAGATTTAACGGCTCTTCTTGGGGAAATCACTACCCTTACTGCAGGTGTCTCTGCAGCCACTGGGGTAGGTTCAAGGGGCTAGGTCCCCTGCCTAGGAGAAAATAAGAACTGGATTCTTAAGCAACTAGATGAGAATATCCACTTTGCTGCCTACACATTTAGTACATAAAATATATGGCCCTTGGTTAACCACAGAAGCACAGAACACCTGCTCTACGTTTAAAGAAATTGATCATGATCTAACTGTAAGCCAGGACCGCCCAATGGCTTACTCAAGTCATCTGGTACTAAAGAGAATGTTCAAATGGGCATCCAACTCTCTAATCAATATTCCCTAAATTCTATCCCTATATTAACGTACATGATCACAAGAGAAAATTACTCAGCCCTTGATGATGAATTCAAATATTCTGCTAAGTTACAATTTTACGTTACCACCAAAGCTTTTGTAGGTCAAAACAAGGAGCACTCTTCTGAAAAGTGTCCGTGGCTTTTGCAAAATTATAATTGAAAAAGCCTTCCGCATTTCATCCAGAGTGCTTCAGGAAAATACACACAAAATAATACTCTCCCTTGAATTTAGCTCAGGAAAAAGTTGCTTTCTACAAATCCATGTACATATTTTCTTTGATCAGACAATGAGAGCCATGTGCCTCAAGTGTTTCCCTGGGTGCCCTGACCATTGGGAAACAGCGACTTAATTCATGAAAAGTGCCAGTGCTGGGCATGGTAAACACTCCGTGACATCCACCTCCTATTATTAGCTATTATTAATCATTATAATCTTATTTTAAGTGCCAGGTGACATTTCCTACTTGCTATAGATGGTCTCTTTTCTAATTTTATACCTGATTACCCTGTTTTGTATTATTTCATTGTTTTAGCCACCTCAAAATAGAGAAAGTGTAAGTTCAAATTAAAATTTTTAAAACAAGCAGGAATTCAACACAGTATTTCTGATTCCAATAATGGTATTTGTGAATCCAGTAATGTGATCCCAATAATTTGTGATTTCAATCATGTATTTAAAACTTACAAATTAGTGCTGATGACGGAAGTATAAGTAAGGCTGAGATTGAAGAGGATGTTAATTTTCCTACCACAATGAGAATACTGGCCCAAATTCAGTGTGTAACTATAATTTTCCATTTGTAGTTAGGTATAGTAAATTCTCAGTAGGTCAAATTAACTGGGAGTTGTGGAGAAAGGCTAAAGTAATGAATGGAAAGTTTAAACTACAGAACACATAAATAATGTAGTCGTATTATTTTAAAAATCATGAAAGCAGAAGCCAAGTGAGTCCAAGTGGGAGATGGTGACAGACTGGATGCAGGTCATGCGGTGGGAAGGAGGGCTGAGTGCAGAGAGTTTCAATAAACAGAGGAGGGTACCCGCGTGCAGGAGGCTGAGTGGCCTTGCTCTGAACTCCGGGAGGCAATGGCAGGAAGATGCAATAGTACAGCCTGGTTGGAACTGAGATGGAGTCATTCCAGATTTCTAGGAGGGGGGCAGTCTCTATCCAAGCTGGAAATACAACCTTTTGAGGACATTATATAAATCTTTATAATTTGCTCCCATTTCAGTCACTGTAAATAGTCCTGAAATCATGGGCTATTGAAGCAGGAAGGAACCCCATGGACCATACAGCTAGAAATTTCGTTTGGCAGCTGAGAAAACTGCAGTTCGGAAAGGTTACCCAAGGCCACACAGCTGGTCAGTTAAGCAACCAATACTTAATATCAGGGTTTCTAATTCTCAGTTCAGTGTTCTACACCCTGCTGTCCTCCTTGATAGGATAACCAAACGTCCCTATTTGTCTGGGACTATCCTGGTTTTAAAATTGAATACCTCATGTCCCAGGAAACCCATCAGTCCCAGGCAAACCAGGATGGTTGGTCACCTTAATGGAGGTATGAATTATTATTCATATTCCTAGAATTTCAAAAGAGTAGTTTTCATCACTCATCTTACCAAAATTCTCCACGCAACAGCTTGTCCAAAACAGCTCCAGAATTAAGAGTGGTGACTTTATGTCATCGTGGTAGAAGAAAGAGTGGTGACTTTATGTCATCGTGGTAGAAGAAAGAGTGGTGACTTTATGTCATCGTGGTAGAAGAAAGAGTGGTGACTTTATGTCATCGTGGTAGAAGAAAGAGTGGTGACTTTTTGTCATCGTGGTAGAAGAAAGAGTGGTGACTTTTTGTCATCGTGGTAGAAAGTAGGAGGAAGAACCTCTTCATTTCCAGTCTCACTTGTAGCTGGAATACCTGCTGTTAGTCCCAGGTTATGCTATCAACAGCCTCCCAACGCCTATCCTTTTGGGGCTACCAGATCACTGGTAAAATTTATGGAGGGTCTGCTTTTCCCAACACCAACTACATCTAGAAAAATATTTCAAAAGGTAAAGACAGAGTGGGATTGGATACAAGCCAATATTTTGCTCCCCTACCCCAGCCCATTACTCCAGAAAAGCGTGGACTGGTCTAAAAGGATCAGGCAAACAGACGTACAGACTTAGAGAAACTCAACTGTCTGCTTCCCTCCAAAGTCACCCAGAAGCAAAAAGTAAGCCCTCTTGAAACACTCCAGTTGGAGCACACAGGAAAGCAAACTGCACGGCCATCTGCTTTCCTGGGAAAAAGGCACAGAGGACACCTGGAAGAGCAGGCTCCTATCACCCAGCAGCAAAAGACTCGAGCAGAGTACTGTGATTTCCACCCTGAAGGCCCTTCAGGCCACTCAGTGCTGGTCTGGCTCTGCCCCTCCTCTGAGTCATGCTGGCCGGCACCGTCCCTGGCAGCCCAGCTCTGCCTCAAAGTCACGGCTTCCACCAGAGATGCAGCCCCTACAGCAGCGTCCCAGGCAACTCCAAGAATCTGAGCATCCACTTCCAACCCTCGTGTGGAGGGTGGGAGGAATTTTAATTTCAGCTTAAGCTGCCCTGAGTTTGTCAAAAAGAAATGCCTCCCGAGAAGATAGACAGTGAGGGGAATAGCACGTCATGCTTGTTCCTGGATTCACCACCTGACACAGAGACCTTCCTCCTGTAGGGAAATGGAGAGGTTGTTTTTTCTTTCCTCCTTTTCCCCTTTGATTTTGTTTCGAAGGAGCTTATGCAAAAAAGAATTTTTTGAATCAATTCCATTCACACTAAAGGAACCATGATATCTTACTTTTTCCTTTACTTTTTTACTTTTTTTTTAAAAAAAAAAACCTCTTTTACTGAGTCTACATGAAGCTAAAGGGTATGGAATCAAGCCTTCTATCTAAAGGTTGCTTCTCAGAAAAGTTTGTGATTCCTGGCAATGATTCAATAAAGGTGCAGCACATCATATAGCTTCCTTTAAATCTCCTTTTTTGAAAGTCCGCAGGAGTGGGCAAAACACCAAAGCGTGGATCAGCCTGGCTCAAAATAACATGAATTACAGCTAATGCACTTTCTGTGAATTGGAAAGATAATAAAATTTCAATGGGAAGACTCTGGCTCCATCCCCCCTAGATCATTGTCAATCTCCCATCTGAATACTCACATCTCTGAAGCTGCTTCTTCTTTTTTTTTTTTTTTAACATCTTTATTGGAGTATAATTGCTTTACAATGGGGTGTTAGTTTCTGCTTTATAACAAAGTGAATCAGTTATACATATACATATGTTCCCATATCTCTTCCCTCTTGCGTCTCCCTCCCTCCCACCCTCCCTATCCCACCCCTCTAGGTGGTCACAAAGCACCGAGCTGATCTCCCTAAGCTGTGACAAAGTGAGAGAGTGGCATGGACATATATATACGCTACCAAATGTAAAATAGATAGCTAGTGGGAAGCAGTCTCTGAAGCTTCCTGGTTGACTCAGAGCCACAGAGGCTGCCTGCCTTCCCCTGCTTTTGCAGACTGACTTTTCTACTGAGCACCTGATGTGATACATCAACATTATCTCCCCCCAAGGGTTTAATTCTGTGTTTTTTGTTTGATTTTGTTTTGTTTTAGGAAGTCTCTCTGGAAAGAATGCTGAACTTAAAATGTGAAGACCTGCATCCAGTTCTGCCACTAATTGCCTTGAATTTGAGCAATTTCCTGAGCCTCTCTGCATGCCAGTTTCCTATCTAGAAAATGGCAATCATGACACAATTATACAGGTTTATTGGAGACTCACAATGGCACAGGTGAAAGCGCTGACACACAGTAGGTGCTTAGATATTTATGCAATGCTTCAGAGAAACAATCACCTGAATATAAAATATTTTTTGTGCCTATCGCCGTAATAGGTCCGCAGAGCAGGGCTCAAAAACAAGACTTTGACCTCAAATAGATTGCAATCTCAAAATAGCTGCCATCTATTGAGCACCTGTTAGGTGGCACAGGCTAAGTATTTTAACATACATTGTCTTACTTAGTTCTCATAACAACTCTATGAGGCAAACATTATTATACCCTTTTTGCAGGTGAGGAAAAGAAAGCTTAGAAAAGTTAAATATACATTTCCCGAAGTCACACAACTTATAAGTGGCAGTGCTGGGACTAGAATAAAGGCCTGTCTGTTTTCACACTGCCCTCCAGTGCAAGCTGAGAAATCCTTAATCACATGCACACACAGAGAGACGTGCTCATATTCCAGAATGTTCCCCGTTCTCACTCAGGACTCAGAGGGTTAAAGAGAAGATGACAAAATAGCATAAACAGCTGGTTCCAAGGTGCTAGTTGCTCTTCTGTGATACCATTTTATTTGTCCTCTGCAGCTGTACCAGAAAGTTTTTGTTCTCTGAAGGAAATACTGAACTGAAAAGATAATTGGTATTCAAGACACACATGTTTTCTACCAGCAAATAAGAAGAAAGCACAACAGTATTCTTGAAGGATGCTGATTTTTTTGTGTTTTGCAATTCTGCATTTTCAAAAATGACATCTGTTTTGCGAGTGACTAAAATCTCTGGAGGAAGAATTTGTAAAAGGAAATAAAATTGTGTTTCTGAACAGTTTACTCCTTACTGCCTTCAAATGATATTTGTTTAGTTGGCCCATTTTCCCCAAAACGTTGTCAAGGCAGAAGTTTTTCTATTTCCTCGCCACATTTCTGACAGGTATGAAATGAAGTTCCAGTGGCAAATGTTTTAAAAGTTTCTTTTAGCACTTTTTTGCCATGTATCAGATCATCCTTTCTTTTGAGCTTTCCAAAAAGAAAAATGTGCCTCCTAGGAGCATAAATGAATATAATGCATTGCATTTATATCACACGTTCTAGGAGGAACTCAAAAGCATTTTACTGTCTTCACTTTTCTAGGCTGTTTATTTTTGCCAGTGCATCAACAAATACAAAAGTTTGAGAGAACCATTTCTTATTCATTCCCGTCTCTTGATTTATCACTTCCTATTCCATAAATTTCCAGTCTCTACAGCACACAAATAAAAAGATGCAGTAGCTCATGTAGTTTGTCAGACAAATCCCAGTTTTAGAGAAGAATGAATATTAACTAAGGTCATCTAAGGAAGCACCCACTGCAAGTGGTGCTGTGTCGGGTTGAACGCTCACCCTCCCAGATAAAATTGTGGCCACTTTGCAAGAATCGCCTTCCTAACCCCAAACATACACCACCTTCCACGTTGTAACTGGCAGAATCAGCACCCTTCAAGGTGGGCAGGAACTCCTCGGCTGCAGGTTTGAGTCTTCCTCCTCCTGCTTTTGCCCAAAATTTATGGAGCCATCCATCGCAGAGAAATGAAATAAAAATGAATCTTTGGGAACATTCATGAGGCAGAAATCTCCCAAGTTGTCCTGACGATTTAGTTCTCATTTATCTAATCCCATAATTCACAAACTGTAAACCCTGTTTGTTCAACATTTCTTTCTCAAAGTTTATATGTGTCATTTTTGTTGTGATATCTTAGTCATACACACTTCAACTTGCCTTGGATTTTAGGCCTTGACTAGCCAAGCACACCTGGCTCGGTATTTTCTTTCTTGCGCAATCCTTCTGGCCCTTTGGTATCTACTGACTTTATGTCTTTTCTGTGCAAGTACTAAAGCAGACATTCCCAGACGACTTCACATATAGGATGGCTCTATCATTACAAAGCGTGAAGAGATCAAAGCTACAGATAGGGAAGAAATAATATACCTCATTCTTGGAGTCAAAATTCTCACTGGCAAAGGCCAAACCGAATGCAATCACCAAATGAGGCTCACAGATACAGAAATTTATATACAAATAATAAAAGTAGCATATTTGTCAGGAAACTCCTAGACATAATAAGAGTTCTGCCATGCCTGATGATCTGGGGTCAAGACCCAGGTTAGGCATCATTCTCCACCTTTTTAATAAGTTCCTGATGTCACCATGAGCCCCATCACATGACAAAATAGACTCCACTAGCTCCCCATCACTAAGATGTGCCTCCCTACAGAGTTGTTCTGCTGGAGAAACCCCTGAGATTGGAAGCTCTGGTACAGCCTAAAGGACAGGTCCCACATGTTCTAAGTCACTGTGAACCATGGGAACAGCTAAAATGGGTACAGTGAACTTGTTCATTTGTTACCTAATGAAACTGGGGTCTGCTTACCTGTGTGCAGGAAAGCCAATCTACTGACAACAGGTTCTGGTACAGGAAAATGCAGTGTTTATTGCAAGGCTACGCAAGGAGCATGGGCAGCTAATGCTCAAAAGACCTGAATTCCCCAGTGGATTTCAGGGACGGGTATTTAAAGGCAAGGTGAGAGAGGGGAGTTGCAGTGTGTGTGATCAGCTTGTGCACAATTCTCTGATTGGTTGATGGTTCCTGATTCAAGACTGACTTCCTTGAGGAAGTGATGACTTCACTGGGTTTTGAAAAAAATGAGTAAGATGGAGGAAGAAAAAGGGAAAATTTTCTGAACAAAAGGGGCAGTTTGAGCAAAGTCAGGATGAAATGTTAACAATCTGCAAAGATACTAAATTAGTAAGTATGAGGTAGTCCTGGGAATTAGCTTATTTAACAAGCATCCCCTGAGTAACTCTGATGGTGGTAGATCCAGAACCATACTTTGAAAAAAATCATTCCACATTCTAGTTCTTGAAGAACTTACTCAGAAATATTTGATAGTGGGTAAAATGCATCATTCGGCTTGGTGAGAGAGGACAAGACTCTTGTGTGGACTGGTCTTTCCTCCACACCCCTACCCAAGTGATCTGTCCAAAATACAAATCTGATCATGTTACCTCTCAGCTATAAGCCTGCAGTGACAGACCACTGCCCAGAGAGGAATACCCACAGCTTTAGTGGAGCATCCCTGGCCTCACATGAATTGACCTTCCTCCCTGGCCTTGCCTCTGGCTTATTGTTCAAACTCCACCTTACAATTACATTAAACTCCACACCTTCTGCTGCTTTTTATAATTGTTACAAAATTACTAAAATTTAAAACATATAGAAAAGGCTTTCTACTGAAGCTATTCAATTAAGTAAGATTATTGTTCTTATAGAAACATAGGATCAAGTCAAGTGTTAAGAGTGGAATACCAGAGCACTTTCCTTCCGTCTGTGGAAATGTTAAATGGTCTCATAAGTAGAAGTAAACCAAAAGAGTTCAAAATTCTGAGAGAATGTTAGAAAATATCCCATGAAGTGATGAGACATTCTATGCAATGAATAATGATGAACACAGAAACAAAAAGCATGCTAATCTCCCACCCCAATATGTACACATACATACATGCACAGACACATACACACGCACACAGATGTCTTATAACACTGGAGGGCATCCTGGAATCTATGCATCACCAAAATATTCAGTGATAAAGACATTTTCTTCCTGGCACATTAGAGAGAGAAACTGAGACCAGACAGCTAGTAAGATAAGACACACTCTCCCTTCAGGAGCACATGCCGCTTTGGCAAACACAAATATCACTCACTCACACACACATGTACTCAAGCCTGTGCATAATTCTCTTGACAACTCCAACTTATAACATTAGCATATGAATGGCGAGGCTTACAGTGATATTCACCCGCCAAATGGAGTTTATAATATAAATGCAATGAAAAGTATCTGAAAGATTACTCTTCGCTCCGAATTGAGTCTGTCAGAGCCTGTATGTAAAATATATGTAATATCTGTACAGAACCCAGTGTAAATATATTCTTCCTGCATGCTCCATGGAGAAAAGCTGAGACGGTTAGGACAGTACTAAATTCATACCTCCTTTCCAAATAATGCATAAAATAAATGGTTCCAATTTCCTAGCTTTATGCATGTGTATCTTCCCCTGTTTCCAATATTTCATGTTTATTAGGCTAAATGTGATTTTTTTCAAGGTCTCTCTGTCTTCATTTTGTTTTTGTTAAATGTCCTTTTCCTAGCTGCCAAGAATTATTCACAACTGTAGGAGAAAGATTTTACAACTGGACCCATAATCTACTCACATGAGAACCAGAAATTACTTAGTGTATGTGACATGTCTTTCCCAGCAGATTATAAGCTCCTTAAAGGGAACGACATTGACTTGTTCCTCTTTAAAGTCATGCCATCTTTTAAGTCGTGTGCCTAAAAAAGCAGCAACGTGTCATCTCACGTGACTCTGCAGGTTGTCTGGGTGATTCCTCTCATGCCATCACCTGGGTTTGCTCATATGGCTCCATTAATCTGGAAGGGCTGGCCGGGCTCAATACTTCCGGCTTCACTCACAGGTCTGGCAGTAAGTGCTGGCTGTCAGGTGGGCTTCCTTGTTCCTCTTCCTCATGGCCTCTTGGTCTCCAGTTGGCCAGGCAGGCTTCCTTACACGTTATCTGAGGGCAAGGATGCAAAGCCTCTTACTGCCTTCCCTCAGAGATCACACAGCATCACTTCCACCAATTTTTATTGGTCAAAGGAAGTCAGAGGGCCCAGGTAGGGATGAGAGGAAATAGATGCCACCTTGTGGTGGGAGGACTGGCAGTTAGCCGGCCGAGGGGCAGCATCTGGGACGAGAGGAAGCTTTGTAGCCATCTTTATAAATAAGTTACCACACCAGCACAGGCCTAGGAAACAGTAATGAAAAACTACTTGGAGAAGCGTCATTCATTCATCCATTTCTTCACTCATCCATTTAACAAACAGTTCTCAAGTGCCTACGGTGGTAAAGCCATAACTTTGGTAGGCTCTGGAAACAGAAGGAGCAACAAGGCAGAACTAGTTCCTTTGTGGAATTTATAAAGAATAAATGAATGAGTGAGTGAGTGAAAGAAAGGTGATAGGCAGCTGAGTGGAACTTGCAGATATACGGCTTCAAATTCTAGGATCCCTTCTTAGTTAAAGGTTTATGAACTTTAAAATGTCTGAATCTCTTATTGGAAGTGGGGAACCCCAGCCAGGATACTATCAAGCGGCTAAAGTCAGAGTTGGATCCCAAGAAGTTGGGGCTGGAGCCATGAATTTCTATTGAAGGCAACATTGGCTACAAGAGCTAGAGGACCCTGCTTGGTTTTAAACATGAGAGACTCCAATACCACTGTATCAGTCAAGGTCTGGCCAAAAAAGCAGAGTAAACTGTAATAGAGAAAAGGCAAGGAGAAAAGTCTTAAGAGAACCAGAAAACAGTGAAATCTGGAAATTCAAGGAAAAGGAGTGGTTTTTTTGTTTGTTTTTTTTTGGCCACACCATGGGGCATATGGGATCTTAGTTCCCCAACCAGGGATCAAACCCACACCCCCTGCATTGGCAGCACGGAGTCTTAACCACTGGACAGCCAGGGAAGTCCCAAAAAAGAGTGTTTTAAGAAGTTAATCACCAATGTCAAATGTGATAGATCAACTGGAAAAGAAATTACTGAATTTGATAATGTAGAAGGTGATGTACAAAGGTACAAAATAATGTCCTCCAAGAGGCTGCTGCAGCTAGTATTATTTGACTAAATAATATTTATTTTTTAAAGATTTTTTTGATGTGGACCATTTTTAAAGTCTTTATTGAATTTGTTATAGTATTGCTTCTGTTTTATGTTTTGGTTTTTTGGTTTTTTGGCCTAGCTCCCCAACCAGGGAGAGAACCCACACCTCCTGCATTGGAAGGCGAAGTCTTAGCCACTGGACCACCAGGGAAGTCCTGACTAAATAATATTTAGAATGTGTTCATTATATCCATAGATGACTCCATGTTGAACAGGACTATTAATAATTTAAGACAGCTCATAATGTCAAAGTAAACAGTAAGTTTAAAAATGGCCAGCTTAAAAATACATACATACATACAGACATATATATGAGACAGGTACAAGGCATACACATAGGTACCAAACATAAATATATAACTGTGGGAAATAATTAGATAAGCATAAGTAAAGGAAGAAAAATATTTGGGAAATATATCATTTTCAAATCAATAAAACTGTTATTCTCATAGCTATTGCTCTCACGTTTTACTAGGATGATTTACTAGGATATCAACATATGACCCCTAAGAAAATAATTTTTTTACTATATGTTAATCAATGCACAGTACATATAAGGGAAAATAAAGTGGCTTAGGATCAGTTAACTGTTTTTATTGACTATGTAGATTATTATTACATCAGGTCCAATGTCGTACACACAGGACACTGCAGCCATTTCCCTCCCTCCAATTGTTCATACTCTATTAGTTGTCTAAAATTTCCAAAACTTTCAAGTTTAATTTCTCTGTCATCTTTGAATTTTCCTCCAAATAACTTTCTCTCTACAAATTTTAAAGGCCTGGAGTTTTTGTTTTTTGGGTTTTTTTTTTTTTTCTACATTTTGAAGACTGATGGAGAAGGTGAAGAGATAGGAGGGATAGGAAAGAAAAGAGGAGATGCCACATCAATGTAGAGACGTCAGAAGAAGCCCTTTGGAGACTGAGGCTTACTTGGCCTGGACCCCAGCCCACCCTTCAGCTGCTGAAAGTCTGATGATTGCCCCACATTCCTGCCAATCTCCAGAGATTATAGCAGAAGGTCCACTTGCATCATTCTTATAGTCTGTCTTGTTTTCTTCCACACATCACTCTGGGCATGCAGCTCTGCCCTGTCACCGGTTTCCACTATTCCAAGTCCTTCGTCAGTTTTTTAAAAAAAATTATTCAAGATACATGTGGTTGTTGGGATGTGTCACAGTCTCCAGCCATCATCTCCCTCCCTCCGCTCTCTTGCTTCCTCTCCTCTCTGGAGCATCTGCTGGACCTTAACTCTCACCCTCCAAGTTCTTCCAGGCAGAGCAGACTCCCTTTTCTTCCGAAATCCTAGCACCAAAAGAGGGATGGTATTCTGCTTCTCCCAAACTTTCTTACACAAACTCATTGAGGCCCTTAGCAGAACCAAGGCCTGAGCACCAACAGGGCCCATTCTCCCTAGAAGGCAGATAAGTTAGAGGTAACATGTTCGTCACAGTTAGTCTTTTGCCATAACAGTACGCCAGAGTTCTGTGGTTACACACCTCACTCCAGGTCAAATCCTCTCTCCTAAAATGTAACAAACCCCCAGAGTGAAAATCTAGCAAGAAGAAGTTAGTCTTTATAAAAAGCATTAGACATGTTCTCCACGTGTGTCTTTTATAAGCATTCCAATGCAATTTCTCCAAGAAAATATACCTAAGCAACCAGAAAATGTTGGAAATCTGGAAAGGGAAATTAAAAGGTCATGTGCTTCTTACATTTATTTCCTGAACCCTCAGGTATGTAAATCAGGCAAGAAGTGAAAAACAGCAGGTCAGGCTCCCACTTCTTCTATTGAAATGTTATCACAATTTAACAAACTAGAAAAGGGGCTTGCCATGATATGCTAATGACTTCAAACTAGGAAGTGTGTGAGTTTCTAGACTTTGGGAAAAGCTCATTACGCCTTTAGCCTAAGAAAAAAGTTCATTTTCGTCTCTCACATGAACTAGTCTGTTCCTTATCCTTGCCCATGTCCTGTTCTTATATGCTTCAGGAGCTCTCTCTACAGCTTGGTCTTATTTTCTCCTGTAAGCCAAGCTTTGTATTAGCTTCCCTGCAGTACATTTTTTTACCTTTGTCTTTTGAAAAAGAGAGAACGTGTCTCCATAGTCACCTTTCCCTACGCTCTAACGCTCTACCTATTAGGATCGTAATGGTTTGGGACACTACGATATAAGATGTGATTTTGAAAAGGCTTCTATTAGGGTAAGAATTGCTGCCTCAGCCACATTTTTTACATGCCATTATTTTGGGAAAGAGTGATATTACAACCAGATAATAAGTATCTATTTGGGCAAACACCTGTGCTGTTTTTTGAAGCACTAATCCCTTAGCTTTCTGAAAATGAAAAGTGCTTTCTTCCAGTCTTTCATTGTGTCCTTAGTTAGATCCTCTTCTTCCTCCTGAATATTAGTGTTTCTAAGATTGTAACCACAGGGAAGTGGGCTTCTCACTCAATGCTCTATCCTTCTATAATCTTATCTAAAAGCGTGTCTGTGTGTGTGTGTGTGTGTGTGTGTGTGTGTGTGTATGGGTGTGGGTGTGGGTGTGTGTGTATGTGCTGTGTTGTATGTGATAAAGTCTAAGGCTCAAGGGAAGTAAAAGGCTTGAGAAATAAATTTGAAAAGCATCAACTGAAAGAATTGAAGTTAAATAGACTATGTTTCCTCTAACAACAGAAGAAAAATACATGAGAAATCAGTAACAAAGTATATTTAGAAAATTCTAAAAAAAATTAAAAATTAAAACACTTTTAAATAACCATGGGTCAGGTCTCTAATCTGCCTACAAGAGACTCACTTTAGAGCTAAAGACAGACACAGACTGAAAGTTAAGGGAGGGATAGTTCATGCAAACAGAAATCATAAGAAAGCAAGGGTGACAATACTCATATCAGATAAAATAGACTTTAAAACAGAGGCTACAACAAAAGACAAAGATGGGCATTATATAATAATAAAGGGATCAATATAAGAAAAAGATATTACACTTGTTAACATATACGCACCCAATACAGGGGTACCTAAATATGTAAAGCAAATACTAACAGACACAAAGGGAGAAACTGACAATAATACAATAATAGTAGGGGACTTTAGCACCCCACTTACATCTATAGACAGATCCTCTAGACAGAAAATCAATAAGGCAATGGTGGTCTTAAATGACACAACAGACCAGCTGCACTTAATAAATATCTATAGGACATTCCATCCAGAAACAGAAGAATACACATTCTTTTCAAGTGTACATGGGCCGTCCTCCAGGATAAATCACATACTAGGCTACAAAACAAGTCTAAACAAATTTAAGAGGACAGAAATTATATCAAGCATTTTTTCTGACCACAACAGTATGAAACTAGAAATCAATTACAGAAAGAAAAATGAAAAAAGAGCGAACACGTGGAAACTAAACAACATGCTAGTAAAAACCAATGGGTCAATGAAGAAATCAAAGAGGAAATCAGAAAATAACTTGAGACAAATGAAAATGGACACGTAACACTCCAAAATCTATGGATACAAAAAAGACAATTCTAAGAGGGAAGTTTATAGCAATACAGGCCTTCCTCAAGAAAAAAGAAAAATCTCAAATAAACAACCTAAAATAGAATTAGAAAAAGAACAAACAATAGATATTTTTCTTGAGAAGATATCTTTCTTCTCTTCTTGAGAAGATGTTTTTCTTATAAGCACATGAAAAGATGTTCAGCACGGCTAATTATTAGAAAAATGCAAATCAAAATAATGAGATATCACCTCACACCTGTCAGAATGGCTATCATCAAAAAGTCAACAAACAACAAATGATGGCAAGGATGCAGAGAAAAGGGAACCCTTGTACACTGTTGGTGGGAATGTAAATTGGTGCAGCCACTATGGAAAACAGTATTGAGTTTCCTCAAAAAACTAAAAATAGAACTACCATATGATCCAGCAATTCTGTTCCTGTGTATATATCTGAAAAAAATGAAAACACTAATTTGAAAAGATACATGCACCCCAATGTTCATAGCAGCACTATTTACAATAGCCAAGATATGGAAGCAACCCAAGTACCCATCAACAGACAAATGGATAAAAAAGATGTGACACACACACACACACACACTGGAATATTACTCAGTCATAAAAAAGAATAAAATTCTGCCATTTTCAGCAACATGGATGGACCTAGAGAATATTATACTTAGTGAAATAAGTCAGAAAGAAAAAGAAAAATCTTTAACTTGAAACCTTTCTACAAAGAAAATTCCATGACTAGATGGATTAACTGGTGCATTCTTCAACATAAGGGGAAAAATGCCCTAGTTTTACACTGATTTAGGAAGTAAAAACGAGAAAACACTATTCACTACATTTTACAAGGCAAGCATAAATTGGATACTGCAATCTAACAAAGACATTAAAAGAAAGAAATATCATAGACCAATCTCTCTTCTGAACACCTGTGTAAAATTTATTTATACTAACAAATAAGTCACAGTAACATACAGAAAGGATTACATATCAGGCCAAAGGGGGGGAGCAGGTCATACCGGGAATGCAAGGTTAGATTAACATCATAAAATTAGTCAGTAAAAATCACCATCTCAACAGAATAAAGAAAAATTACATGGTCATCTCAAAATATGCATTAAAAACACTTGACAAAATTAAACTTCCCAACAGTTACATTAAATTTAAAAATTGAATTGAGTAAAATCAAAAGAAGTCTTAGCAACTAATGATAATATGATAATATAATGTGAAAAGTAACTTTGCAAAAAAGCAAAGATCATAATAATGATAAAATGAAAGCATTCTCTATGCAATCAAAAACGAGACAATGATATCTTCTGTCACTTCAGTACAATCATTCACTGGAGGAACTAACTAGTGCAATAGGACAAGAAGAAGAAATACACATATAAAAATTTTTAAAGGAGTAATAAAACACTAATTGTTGAAAAACATATTATTATATATTTAGCATATCGAAATGAATATACAGATAGTAACAACAACAAGAACAGCCAAGAGCCACAATAATCCCTGGGGAGGGGAGAGAATCTTAATTCCAGATTTGCCATATTATATCATTTTAAATATCCAGTTATAAAGAAATAATTATATGACATACAAATAAATAAGAAAATATGGTCCACATGTGGAAAAAAGTTGTCAATAGCAACTTTCTCCAAGAAGACTAGTTGTTGTACTTACTGGACATCTTAAGATTTAAATCAGCCATTTTAAATATTATCAAAGAACTAATGGAAACCATGTCTAAACAACAAAAGGAAAGTATAAAAATAATATATCACCAAATGGAGAATATCAGTAAGGAGCTAGAAATAATTTTTTAAGTAACCAAATAGAAATTCTGAAGTTGAAAAGTGGAATAACCAAAATGAAAAATTCATTAGAGGGGCTCAACAACAGATTTGAGCAGGCAAAAGAAAGAATCATTGAACTTTAAAGTAGGTCAATTAAGATTTTCAAATCTGGGGAACAAAAAGAAAAAACAAGAAAGAAAAATAAATAGTCTCAGATACCTATGGTGCACCATCAAGCGTATCAACATATGCTTAATGAGAGTCACAGGAGGAAAGGAGAGAGAGAAAGGAAAGAAAGAATACTTGATAATAATAACCTCAAACTTCCCAAATTTTATAAAAAATACATAAATCTACATATCAAAAAAGCTCAACAAGCCCAAGTAGGATAAACACAAACAAATCCATACCTAGACACATAATCAAACAATTGGTAGGCAAAGAAAGAATCTTGAAAGTAGCAAGAAAGAAGTGATTTATCATATACAAGGGATTCTCATTAAAGTTAACACTGATATCTCATGAGAAACCATAGAGGCCAGAGGACTGTGATGATGACATACTCAAGTGCTAAAAGGAAAGGACTGTCAACCAAAAATTTTATAACTAGCAAACCTATATTTCAAAAATGAAAGAGAAATTTAGACATACTCAGATAAATAAAAAGTGAAATAATTCATCACTCGAAGACCTCCAATATATGAAATTTTAAAGGGAGTTTTCAGGTTGAAATGGAAAGACTAAAGAGTAATTCAAAATCACATGAAGAAATAAAGCACACCAATAAAAGTATCTAAATAGGTAAATACAGGAGTCAGTATAAATTTATTATTCTAACACTTTTTTTCTCCTTTCTTACTTAAAAGATTATTGCATAAAGCAATATTATAAATCTGTGTTGAAAGGCACACAATGTATAAAGATGAACTTGTAACAATAACAACACAAAGGTGGGAACAAACTTCTACAAGAACAAATTTCTTTATATACTATTAAAACTAAGTGGTATTAATCCAAATTAGATTATTATAAATTAAGATGCTAATTGTCATCTCCTGGGCAGCCACTAAGAAAATAATTCAAAAATGTATAGTAAATGAATGACAAGGTAATTAAAGAGGTATACTATAACAGGCTAGAAAATATTTAACACAAAAGAAGGTAGTAATGGGGAAATAAAGGACACCAAAAAAAGATATGAGACATAGAATTCAAACAGCAAAGCAGCAGAATTAAGTTCTTTTTCATCAGTAACTACTTTAAATGTAAATGGATTAAACTCTCCAATCAAAAGGCAGAGATTGGCAAGATGGACTTTTTAAAATGATCTATAAGCTGTCTATAAGAGACTCACTTTAAAGACTCAAACAGATTGAAAGTGAAAGGATAAATAAAGATATTTCATCTAAGCAGTAAACCAAAAGAGAGTTGGTATGACTGTATTAATATCAGACAAAATAGATTTTATGAAAAAAATTATATGAAACAAAGAAGAATATTATATGATGATGAAAGGATCAACCCATTAAGAAGATACAATTATAAATGAATATGCACTTAACGAGATATCCCCAAATCACATGTAACAAAAACTAATAGAATTGAAGGGAGAAATAGACATTTCAACAATAATAGTAGAAGACTTTAATATCCCACTTTGAATAATGAACAGAATAACTAAACAGAAGATTAATAATGAAATAAAAGACCTTAACAACACTTTAAACCAGCTTGAGCTAATAAACTTCTATAGAACATTACACCCAATAACAGCAGAATACACATTCTTCTCAAGTGCACATGGAGCATATTCCAGAGTAGAACATACTTTAGGCCAATAAACAAGCCTAAATAAATTTAAAAGAATTGAAATTATACAAAGTACAGCTCTGACCACAATGGAATGAAATTAACTATTAAAAACAGTAGAAAATTTGGGAAATCCACAAATATATGAAACTTAAACAGCATACTCCTAAATAATCAATGGATCAAAGAAGAGATGACAAGGAAAATTAGAAAATACTTTGATATGAATGAAAACAAAAACACAACATGCCAAAACTCATGATATGCAGGTGAAGTAGTGGCTAGAGGAAAATCTATAGCTTTAAATGTCCATATTTTTAAAAAATAAAATCCTAATTCAATAACCTAATTTTCACCTAAAGAAATTAGAAAAAGAGCAAATTAAATCCAAATCAGACAAAAGAAAAAAAATAGTGAAAACTAATGTAATATATAATATGAAAACAATTGAGACAATTAATGAATCCAAAAGTTGATTCTTAAAAATTATCAACAAATTTGATAAAACATTAAAAATGTTGATCAAGCAAAAAAGAAAGAAGATGAAAAAATCCAAAAACTGGAATGAAGGAAGGGACATTACTACCAACCACAGAAATGAAAAGGATTATATGGGATTATTATAAACAACTATATGCCAATAAATTAGATAATCTAGATGAAATGTTAATAATCCTAGAAAGATGGAAACTACTGAAATTGAGAACAGAAATAGAAAATCTGAATTAACCTGTAAAAACTAAAGAGATTAAATCAGTAACAACAAAAACACACAAACAAAAAAACAGAAAACAACAACAAAAAAACCTTCCTACAAAGAAAAGTACAAGATAAGAAGTCTTCACTGGTGAATTCTACCAACATTTAAAGAATAGCATTCTTTAATAAACCTCCAAAATACAGATGAGGGGGGGATGCTTCCTAATTCATTTTATGAGGCCAGTATGACCTTGACACTCAAACCAGACAAAGACATCACAAGAGAACTATAGAACAATATCCTTTATGAATATAAATGTAAAAAATCCTCAACAAAATCTAAATCCAGCAAACTATAAACAGGATTATATGCCATGACCAAGTGCAATTTATCCCAGGAATGCAAAGCTGTTTAAACATATGAATATCAAGCAATGTAATACACCACATTAACAGATTAATGGACAAAAACCACATGATCATCTTGATAGACACAGGACAAGCATGTGACAAAATCCAAGGCCCTTTCACGCTAAAAACACTCAAAAAACTAGGATTAGAAGAGAACTTTCTTGACGTGATAAAAAGGGATCTACAAAAAAATCCACAGATAACATCATATTTAACAGTGAAAGAATAAAAAGTTTCCCACTAAGATCAGAAACAAGACAAGGCTAGCTTGCCATATCTATTCATCATTGTATTAGTTCTAGCCAAGGCAATTAAACGAGGAATGGAAATAAAAGCATCCAAATTGGAAAGAAAAAAATAAAATTTTCTCTACTTGCTGATGAAATATACGTACATATCCTAAAAAAAAAACAGAATAATAAATTTGTTTAGCAAGGTTTCAGGATACAAGATCAATATACAAAAAAAAATCAACAGCATTTCTATATTCTAGCACTAAACAATTAAAATGATGTTAAGAAAATTCCATTTAGGGCTTCCCTGGTGGCACAGTGGTTAAGAATCTGCCTGCCAATGCAGGGGACACGGTTTCAAGCCCTGGTCCGGGAAGATACCACGTGCCGCAGAGCAACTAAGCCGGTGCGCCACAACTACTGAGCCTGTGCTCTAGAGCCCATGAGCCACAACTGCTGAAGCCCATGTGCCACAACTACTGAAGCTCGCACGCCTAGAGCCCGTGCTCCGCAACAAGAGAAGCCGGTGCAATGAGAAGCCTGCGCACCGCAACAAAGACCCAACACCACCAAAAATAAATAAATAAGTTTTAAAAATAAATAAATAAAAAAGAAAATTCCATTTATAAAATATAAAAAATAAAATACTCAGGAATAAATTTAACAAAAGATGTACAAGGTTTGTACAATGAAAATTTCAAAACATTGTTGGAAAAAATGGATATTTTGAGGAAGGTAATGAGTGATAGAGTGCACTAGGGCAACTTCTGGGTTGTTTGTAAGTTTTTATACTGTGATATAAATAGTAGATACACAGGTGTATTTAATTTGTAAAAATTCATTGAGCTGTACACTTAAGATTTGGGCACTTTATTGTGTGTATGTTATGTTCCATTTTAAAAGGGTGATAAAAATAAAGAACTAATCAAATCATAGTTTATTTCTATTCCCATTATTAAACACAATGCATTTAAAACAGGAAAGACAGAAAACTACACTGCAATGAAGATACAGAATTTTTAAAAAGATGAGCTAATAAAGTGTATCCCACAATGGAAAATGAATTCAAGTCACTGGGTCAAAGTAAAATACATCTTAAACTAATAAAGGGTCTGTTAATATAAACTTGGAGAATGATAGTAATTATGAAGAAGTTGTAGAAGACTTGAATAAGGGAGAGATTCTGATTTTCAAAAGGAAAAAAAGGTAGAATCCAGGAATAATTCATTTAGAAAAGTAATATTGATCTCTATCAAAAATCAAAAACATCTTGGTCTCTAATACCATTCTTTACCAAATGGAAATAGTTCTCTTCAGAGAAATGGCTAACTCCAGGCCTGTGGCAAGCTGGGAACAAAATCAACCTGGGGTACCCTGTGAGTCCCCAAATGTTCAATGTTAAAACAATCACCCCCAACAACAGAACAGTAGTTATATGTCATGAGGATATGAAGGAGCGCCCACTGGCAAATCTTGGACAATTTAAACATCAAAATAATTAAGAACAGTAATTAATTATAGACCACTGCAAAAATAGAAATTCATGAGTCTATTGATAGCAAATAGATAACTAAGCATCTAAACAAATAAATAATGGAGAAGACAAAGCTCTTGCTTACAGTACAATTTCAAGAGCCAATAGGTAAATGTGATTGGAAAGGTGTAGTTAGAAAATTACAGTTTAGCACCATTGGAATAAAGATTGTTTCAAGCAAGAATTATCAATGGATGCTAAATATAGGGGAAATTTTTGATGAGGACCAACCACAATATTTGCATAACCTTACAGTGCCTCCCTATAGATTTCTAGTAGTTGCAAGAGAAAAAGTAGTAACTATACAGTGACAAAGTAAGTAACACATTTACCCAGTAATCAAAATTAACATCACCAATGAGGGGCAGATGGACATTGTGTATGTCTAGAAGCAACACTCTCAGAAGGACACAAACATCTCTTCTGTTGCATCCTGGAAAATGTAACCTAATTTTAATCATGAGGAAACTTTGGGCATCCCAAAATAACAGAGAGTTGTATTAAAAGAGAGGAAAGGATGTCGAATTCTTTTAAAAATGCCAATGTCATAAAAAATAAATAAAATCTGTGGAAATTTTTCCAGATTAAAGTAGATTCAAGAAATATAACTAAATACAATAGCTGATCCTAGATTGGATTCTTTAATAAAAGGGAAAAAAATTCAGTAAAGGACCTTATTGGAACACTTAACAAAACTGGAATAATGACAGTAAAATAACGGTATCAACGTTATTTTTACTAAAATTGATAGTGTGCAAGAAACAGAGAGAAAAATGTTATTTTTACTAAAATTGAGTGTCCAAACGACAGAGAGAAAAAGAGAGAGAGGGATTGATGATTAAATAATAACGCAAATGAAAGCAAATGGGGTACAAGAGTAAAAATAGGTCAGTCTTACTAAAGGGTATACTGGTATTCTATGTACTACTTCTATTGTTGTAATTTTTCTATGAGCTTCAAATTGTTTCCAAATAAAAAGTTTTAAAAATTAAAAATCAAAATAAAATCTATAACAGTTATAAAACTAACATTAATTGAGGGCCTCCATATTCCAAAAATTATCTAAATATCCTTTTATTTAATCCTCACAACAACACTGTCCAAATAATTTAACAGGCTTAGAAAAATTTGTCCTTGGTCTTTTTTTCTCAAAATTTTATTTAATTCCTTGATTAAATAAGCAAAAGGAACACTGGTCAAAGTTCTTTGTGACATTTGATGTTGGTTTTGAGTGATGGATAGTTTTTACCAACAGGATTGCTGCAGACAGGAGTGGATCCAGATTTCGTGGGACCAGAAACCTTTAGAAATGACAGAAGAAAAGACTCTTCCAGAGTGCAAAGTCACAACACAAAATTAAGTATTCATTATTCATTAAATAATAATAATTATTTGCTAAGTAATCATATTTAACAAGAATGAAAAAAGAAATCACAATAAATAAACTTTAAAAAACCGGTAACTACCAAAAATATCACAACCAGAAAAATAACATAATATTTATATTAATTTACTACCTGACATAGCTGTGTAATATGATTTTCCTACAGGTTTTTTGGCTATGTACTCTTGAATCACTTCTTCATATGATACTAATTTTGCAATATTTGTCTAGAGAGAACAGAAAGATATTTCAATCTTCTATTGATTTAGTTGATCGAAATTTGTTTTTCATTATTTCTAGTGTAGAAAGTTTCCTTTGATTTCATAATTCCTTTGACATCATTACTCTTTATGTCACATAAATTTTCAGTACTATTGCCAAACTTGGGGAAATATCTTTCAACTTATTTTCTTATGGAAGACCTACTCACTATAGTACAACTACAAGTTTGTATCCTAAAAACACAGGAAGTCTGATAAATTCTATTTTGTGTAAGTCCATCAAAAAAGACAAAATATATATGTTGTCATAATTGTATATATACTATTATCAAGTATATATCTGACAACAGTTTCTGGTATTTTTTTAAATAAATTTATTTATTTATTTGTTTGTTTTTGGCTGTGTTGGGTCTCCGTTGCTGCACGCGGGCTTTCCCTAGTTGTGGCGAGCAGGGGCTACTCTTCATTGCAGTGCACAGGCTTCTCTTGTTACGGAGCACGGGCTCTGGGCACGTGGGCTCAGTAGTTGTGGCTCGCGGGCTCTAGAGCACAGGCTCAGTAGTTGTGGCACACAGGCTTAGTTGCTCCGCGGCATGTGGGATCTTCCTGGACCAGGGATCGAACCCGTGTCCCCTGCATTGGCAGGTGGATTCTTAACCACTGTGCCACCAGGGAAGTCCCGACAGTTTCTGTTTTAACTGTGTCAACAAGAACAAAATCATTCTTGCAGTTATACATGGATGATTGAAAGAAATTTCCACAGTGTAGCTTCTAGGTCTAGGATCTATAGTGTATGTCATATTGATATACAATCTCTGACCTTACAATTGTGTTTTAATGCAGGTGAGTAGGCCCAGGGGAAAGGAGAAAGATTTCTGGAACTCATTTCTACATTGGTCAGCTTGAAACAACTATACATATATGTGTCCAGTTGTAATGTATGAAATGACTTTAAACCACATAATCGTCTCACTGAATCCAAACTAAGTACATTCCCAACTCAGTTCCTCCTTAGCTCAGTTCCAGAAACATCCACAGCCATTCCAAACATGAGGAAAAACACAAAGGTTAAGTCAAAGAGGAAAAAGACAGTAAAACATCTCACTTTTGTAAAATTACAAAGTGATATGACCATATGAATATACTGCTAAGGCCCTCCCAGGGCCTTGAAGGGGTCCATGCAAGAGAGGGCCTTGAAATTAAAGCTTTATTTAATATATACACCCCTGGCTTCAGGGCATCTCTTGGCAGAAGAAATTGACAGTTTCAGCCTGAACCCTTTAATTGAGTCTACTGTCCGATCTAGTAAACTATCCACTTGGTCTAATAGCTTGTTGCACTATTAGGGGCATAAATTCAGCTCAAGGTGGGTGACCGTCCCATTACACTCATAAGACCAATTCTGAGAATCAAACTTTTGAAGGTTACTTGTTTAACCCGGAAGACATCCAGAGGATAGTGACCAGGAAAATATAAAGACTCAGAAGAAGAAGAGTTGTTAGAATTTGGGTATTTAGTATGCCAGAGATGACTTAGGGAGGAAAGACCTTTTGCAGAATGTGAAAGGGGCTGTCATACGATGAGGAATTGAACTTGCTCTACATTCTTTGGAGCCGAAGAAGGACTAGGGTGTGGTTTGGAGACTTAGTGCAAAAAATATATATAGAATATCTCATGAATAATGTTTACGTTGATTAAATGTTGAAATGGTAATATTTTAAACAGCTGGGGTTAAATCACATGTATTATTTTCACCTGTCTCTTTTTACTGCTTTAATTTGGCCACTAGAAATTCTAACAGTATATATATATAGCTTGCATTTGTGGCCCACGTTATGTTACTATTGGATAGCACTAGTCTAAGCTTTCAGCCCCACCAGGATAATCCCTAAGCCCTCAAAGCCATTGCAATTTTACCAAGAGCTGAAGCACCAAAGCCGTTTCATATTTAGGCAGCTTTGACTTGAAATTCTATTTTCTTGAATTTACTGCATTTACTGTACCTGGTTCATTGGTGTCACTTGGCTTTTTCTTAAATCAGGAAAATGAGCTCCTATAGTGTTCAAAAATAGTCCAATAAAGATATATTACTGCCTCTTTGCTCAGTAGGAGTAGATGGGTCATAACAGGATGTCTGACACTAACAGGTTTATACAGTAATTTTTTTCTTATCAGCTACTTAATGAAATGAATTTCTATCATAGCATCTTTTAAATGTTAATACTCTTACAGCTGTCTTCAAAGACCTATTTTGAACTAAATATGTTATCAATCAAAATACTCATTAAAATTCGGTGCAAGCTTATGTGAAGAGAGAGATTAAATCATTGAGGCATCTGGGCCTCTTATTCCACTAATGTGACCTCATTATATCGTAATTTGTTATTACAGAAATTTAATTTTCTGATGCCATATAATTACTAAGGGTCTTCACATTTCCCAGATTTTCATCCACCCTAAGTGCAAACTTTCTGAGCATTTACTGGTTGGGTCCTTGGGTATTTTCAAGATTTGTGCTTCTGACAGACAACAATGTGTAACCAAAGCAAGCAGTGCTCCCTGATGCTGGAGGGAGGTGATGGTTCCAATCCCCAAAGGCACCTGGAGAGGGTGTTCTCTCTAATGAGGCAAGAAAATACCTTGAATTAGCATTTCATTGTAGCCACCATTAATAGATGTGGATCCTGATTTTCACACCTTCGCACTCTCTACCTTATCTCTTAATGGAATCTTCCTTCCATGGAGGTGTGATGGAGTCAGAAGCACAGAGGGGGTTGCTTAGAGGGCTGAGCAGTTTGCCCACCCACCTCAGAGAGTCTGAGGACAAAAGGAGGTAACGTGCAATTCCTAGTACAGTGCCTAGCCAAAGTAAAAACCAAAACAATCCGAGTTCCCTTCCTCTCTCCCCGTCACCTTAATCTAATCATTCAACCAAACATGCTACTCAGTTTTCCCCGCTGTTTAAGGAGATCCCAAGAAAAACAAAAAGGAGAGACAGAACACCCTGAGTGTCAGGAATCAAGAATATGATATTCAAAAATTTGGTCCATTTTTCCTATGAAGACAATTACCAAAATACCATAATGTAGAAGAAAACTCAGAATTTCATCTGAAAACCCTGTCACCTTTAACTCATACACCTGTACCTATGTCCAACACTGCTTTCAATTACAACAAAATGGTCATTCTTTTCATCTCTAATATTGTTTCTCCTTGTTACCTTCTCTCTTAAAAAAAAATTACCAAGTTGCCTAATTGCCATGGTCAGGGCTGAATCCTGACCGGATCCCAGAGCCCAGAGCAGTCCCGTTGTGACGGTCACTGACTTAGTGGCTTAGTCCCTAGTGCTCACACAGAGAGACTCAGAGAAAAGGACATAAGTTGCGCATCAGATCAACAGCCTCTTAGCCTCAAGTCATTACATCTTTCATGACAGATGGGAGCTGTCAGGAAGTGGGTGTTTCATTTTACTCTCCAATTCCGTCTACTGTCTCTCCTACTATTCTCCTCCTCTGGCGCCCTGTCTCAGCTACACTGGCCTCCTTCTTCTGCTTCCACAGCCAGCCTCCCACCACAGTAGGGTCTTCGCACATCCTGTTCCCGAGGCTAAGATGCTCTTCCCCCAGATTACCACATGGCTCACTCTCACACTCTACAAGGCTTTGCTCAACTGTCTCAGCAAGGCTTTTCCGATGACCTAATAGCAAACGAAACTCCTTCCCTGCCCAGTCCCACCCCCCATCCACTGCCCTGTTCAATCTTCTGGATAGCGTCTATCACCATCTGACACCCTCCATACTTCACATGTTGTTCATTATTGTCAGTCTCCTGGGCTCAAAGGTGAGGTCCACAAGGTAGGGGCTTTGGGCAGCTTTTTTGCTGCCGTGTCTCAAACACCTCCAAGAGTGTTTGGGACAAAGGACAGTGGGTAAGTGAATGGAGAGAGCATATTGTCACGGATTTTTGTCATTTTGTTGGAGTACATCAAATAAGAGTTAGTCACACAAGGACATTATTTTTAAATCCATGCAATGCATAATTTGGGTGACTTGATGTGTACACACATGTCTGTTTGTAAACGTGAATACACTGCCGTCTACATTGGTGCGTTGTCGTGGTGCCCATTCTTTAGGCCCTGAAAAAAAACAAACGGCTCTGAATTCACATGACTCTGAATAACAGATGACAGACTACTTTCCCACTGTTTTATGTGAAAGAATAAAAGAGAAATATGTAGGAGAAAAAGCCATTATAGCGTGAAAAGAAACGCCCGAGTCTGCTCAGCACAACTACCACTAAATGCAGCAGGATCCCAGGAAAACAGAGGAACTCTAGATGGCTGGTGATGACAGCTTCAAGTCCCTCCCAAACAACAATGTCTGGCTCTCACCTCCCAAAACTTCAGCTTTGGAGATTCTACAGCCAACACAGGAGGGAAACTGTGGCTTCAACATTAAATAAAGAAAATGAAATCCCTCAAAGCAAAAGCATGACATTTCTTCTCAACACCCTCTGTTTTTTTGTCCTCTATTATTTGAGATCAAGCCTTAGCGCGAAACCAAAAAAAGAAAAAGAAAAAAGTAAACAATTCTTTGCAGATAACTTGCAGTTCAATAACCTGATAATTATTCATTTTGGCTTAAAGCATGCTTGTAAATATCATTTCAAATGAAGCACTGACGATTTTTAATCAATGAAAACTGACATTTGTTGAAAAGGCTTTCTGAATAATTACCTTGCATTCTTATTACTAAAGCAGATTTAACGGAAAATCAAAACCAACGATATTAATTACATTGTAGCCTCGTTATATATTAATAGGTTCAGAAACCAAACACTGAGTGTCTTATAGAGCTGGGTGTAATATTTATATGAAGCTTTATGATGGAAGCCAGCTTAATTCTAATGCTTCCATTTTAGTGCTCTGACCTTCTGCTCTCTGGAAGTGTGAGTTTGATCTCAACTAGGAATCCATGTTTCTGGCATCAACATTTTGGGCTCATGCCTGAGAACCCAGAATGTCAAAGGAAGTTGACTTTCTCATGCCAAGAGACATGAGTTGCATGATTGATCACCTACCTTTAACTCAGAGTCATTATTGAAACACTTCCCTTCTGGCTGATGAATTTATAACCTCAAGCAAAGGAATCTCACCCTGTGACTATGCATTGAGATCTACTATTATCTTTGTGTCCAGCAAGCAACTGAGCCGGTACCAGCAGGAGCCTGAAAATGAGGACAGTACCACAGGAGAAGGGATTTCCTTAGGTCTTCATCTCCTGTACTGGCTTTTAGACCATCACATCTTTACATTCATGTTCAGCTCTTTCATTGTAATTAGAAATCAGCAGGTGGGTTTCCTAGCTGGGGAACCTTTTTAAGTTGTACAATACCTCTAAGAATCAGTTTTTGCATCTGTAAATTGAAAATAAAAATAATGGTTGCTGTAAAGATTATATAAAACAGAATTATTATGAAGATTAAATGAATAATCCAAAAAGTGTTCAGCAGACATGTACTAGGCTGTCAAAAAATATTAGTCATTGGGGGGCTTTCCTGGTGGCGCAGTGGTTGAGAATCTGCCTGCCAATGCAGGGGACACGGGTTCGAGCCCTGGTCTGGGAAGATCCCACATGCCGCGGAGCAACTGGGCCCGTGAGCCACAATTACTGAACCTGCGCGTCTGGAGCCTGTGCTCCACAACAAGAGAAGCCGCGATAGTGAGAGGCCCACGCACCGCGATGAAGAGTGGCCCCCGCTTGCCACAACTAGAGAAAGCCCTCGCACAGAAACAAAGACCCAACACAGCCATAAATAAATTAATTAATTAATTAATTTTTTTTAAAAAGGCAGATGCTTGCTTTTCAAAAATATATGTATATATTAGTTATTAGTCATTATTATTAAAGGCCCCTTCCAGTCTCAACGTTCTGTGACTACTCAAATGCAATATGGAAACCCTACTGTGAAAGTCTAAGGAGACTTATTACCTCTTCAACGTCTTACTCTGGCACAATAGCCTTCTGACCTCTAGGCTTGCAGTAAAACACTAACATGAACAGTATGGACAAGTACAGAGAACTGAGTAAAGTTTGGACATAAAAGTCCTCCCTACCAGAATGTAGACCACACACAAAGCAGGGAGAGTTCACCAAAGCAGGTAGAGTCAAGACAATACCATCATCCTTGAGAGCGACTTTTGCAAAATCTGAATCATTCATTCAGCAAAAATTAAATGCGCCAGTAAGTGTTCTAGGTACTGACGACTCCACAGTAAACAAAAAGCCAAGGCTGTCTCAGGAAGCTGATGTTCTGGTTGGGAGAGAAAAATGGGTGGAGAAGAAAGGAGCGGGGAGTGACACAGCGCCCTCCATCCTCCTAACAGCCTCCTCGGAGCCTTCCCTGAGTTCTCCGTGTCTCCACTGCGCGTGTCAGTCAGCATCAAACTGCCGTTGACTTGTTTCTTTCCTATAAATCCTCAATCGTCCCCCTCCTCTTCAATTCCACCGACACTTTCCTCAGCCAGGTCTATATCCTCTCTAGTCTTGGTTACAAGACCAGCGCCTTAGCAGATCTTCCCGCCACCAGTCTCGACAACCACTGAAATGCCCTTTTCTCTTTTGAAAAAATTCTACTCAGCCTTCAAGTCCCAACTCACATGTCACCTCGTCCATGGAGTCTTGCTCAAAAGCCTCACCTCACATTCCAACACAGGCAGAACTAATCATACGTGCTCTGTAATTTCTTAATTTGGTCGCCCTTCCAGTTGTAGCTCTGCTAGGCTGTAACAGAACCCGTTCACTCATTTGATAAATACTTATTAAAATCTATACCCTAGATCTGGTCCTGTTATAGGCACTGGAGTTAAAACACTAAATGAGACAAACTAGGCCCCCATCTCAGGGACCCAGTGGTTCGACCTCCCTCTCCTTGAGGTTGGAGGTCATGTCTTATTACCTGAGTGCCCTTGGTGCATGTCCTGCATTCAGGACTTGCTGAATGTCCACCTCATCGCCAGAATTTGATTCAGAGAGAATAGGTGTTGGCCAGGCCCAGCCCACCAGATTCTATGCCAGAATATGACACCGAATTCCCCAGTGTGGGGGAAGGTCCCTCATTCCTTTCTCTAAAACAGAGAGGAGACAGTACACCTCCCAGAAGAGTTCTTAGTGTTTACCCTTTCATCCCATTACTTTTAATTATATGGGGAAAAAGACATCCACCTCCTTTCATAGCAAACCAAAATTCCTTTAATCTATAACTTAAGGTAAAATTGATCATTTTCTACCATCCACAAGTATTTTCTTTAAACATTATGCTATTAGTCATTCAAATAAAATAATCCCTAAATTTTCCTGTCAGAAGAATTGCTATCATCATATCAGATAATACAAGCACACAAGTGTGGCAGAATGAAAGAGGAAGGCAAGATCACAGAGCTCTATAAGGTTTAAAATTTTCATTCATTCAACTTGAAGGCTTCTGTATAACCAGTACCATTGTCAGATACTAGAAAGAATGGGTGCTAGTGAGGGAGGAGCTACTTTCAGGGAATGTATTATTAATGAGATAATTATTATTACTAAAATGAGATACATTAGTGTTGTCTTAGTTAGTTTGGGCTGCCATAAAAGAATACCATAGATTGGGTGGCCTAAACAGTAGAAATTTCTTTCTCATGGTTCTGGAGGCTGGAAGTCCAAGAACAAGGCCCTGGCAGATCCAGTGTCTCGTGAGGATATTCCTCCTGGTTTGCAGACGGTCATCTTCTCATTGTATCCTCACATGGTGCAGAGAGAAACAGCAATCATTTCTCATGTCTCTTCTTATAAAGGCACTAATCCCATTCATGAGGGCTGCACCCTCATGACCTAATTACCTCCTAAAGACTCCATCTCCAAATACTATCACATTGGGGATTTAGGCCTCAACATACGAATCTGTGGAGGACAAAAACATTCAGCTCACAGAAAGTATTATTAGTAACATAATAAAATGAGCATGAGAAACTATAAAAGGACCACATAAACTAAGAGAGTTAGGCCTAAAGAAAACTTAGAAGTAGTGGAATAATAATGTCTTACATTTCAAATATATCATCTTTGGCCAGACCATCAGTTAAGTGAGTACCTGAACTACTACACGCCTCACCTGAACTGTGCTTTAGCATCGTTCCATAAACAAATATTGAGAGAACTTACGAGAAACAGGACTTTGAATCTGGCTCTTCTATTTATTTTAGGATTAATTCGTTCATTCCATGTATTCATTGAACATTGTTGACATTGATTATATGCCAAACATTGTATCCAAGGCCCTGGGAATAGAGAATTAAAGTATCATCCATTCCTTTAAGGAGCTTATAGTTTGGCGTGAAGTCAGACAAGCAAAGTATTATAACCCAATGTCACAAGAGCTATGCCAGACTTCAGTTCTGAGGACTCTGTAATCTCTTAAGACAGGCACCAAGCCTTGATGAGGGGATCAAGGAAGGCTTCCTGGAGGAAGGGAGAGCAGCATGGAAGGAAAATCAGACAGAAGGAACCAGAAGAGTGAAAGTACAGAATCCTAGAAAAGTATAAAGCAGTTATACCAAATGGCTGTTACAGGTGTAAATGAGGAAGAGAGAGGTCAAGGATGAGAGAACCAGTCACTGCATCACATGGTTGCCCCTTATGAGAATCCTCAGGAAGAATTTCAACCCTAATATCAGGCAGTTATACCTCTCCTGAGCTATTGATTGATGTCATCTTGGGAACATGACAAAGTCTGCATGCTCTCTGTCAACAGTACAGAACATTATTGGAGTGCTCTGTTCAGTACCTTGCCTGGGACTTGGCATAAAGCAGGCACTTGACAATTTTAGTTGAATATTAAAATAAACTTTGGGGCTATTAGCCTTGGTTTCCTCTTACCTTCCAACATGATTTTCTTACCTGATGTTTGTATTTTTATCTCTATAAAGCTTTGAAAGGAGATGAGCTATAAAGAAGATAATTGTAACTCTGTAGGTAAATCCAAAATTAAAGTATCATTTTAAAGATAAGAAAATTAAGGACTTGTGATTCTGGCCAAAAAGGTATAACAAGGACTGGATTTACTTGAAATGCCTCCTACCCTAAACACCAAAAATACTGGAGAAAAAATATGAAACAACAGTCTTTAAGGCATTGGCTATCAGGCAGTGAAGGGCAGTGATCCCTGAAAGACTAGAAATTAATGAGGTGAGCCCCGCCACTGCTTGAGGTTACTTCCTTGAGAGAAATTTCCAGGTCATGGAGAAGGGAAAGGGAATCAGGCAGAACCCAGCAAACTCCCTGAGTTGAGGAGATGGAGATGAAAGTCTAGAGAACAAAATGGCTAGAATTCGAAGAACAGAGCACAGGCGAGGAGAGAGTTGCACAGAGAGAAAATTCCAGTGATCTGCAGAGGCAGGGTCCCCTTGATTATTCATCAGAGCACTGCTCAGCTCACGCATGGAAGGAAACTACTCCAGACCAGGGAAAGAACCAGTCGAGAGGATTAGAGGGAAAAGTACCCAGAACTTGCATAGAGCCAAGAACAGTGCCTGTCTCCCTTCCCCACCCCCTCCCCCAGTCCGACTGGAAATCCTCCTGATTCACAGGACATCAGGTAGAACACTCAGAAGGGTTTTGCCTCAGTAATGAGGTAAAATTAACTCTAGACAAAATACAGCTGTGGACTCACCTAACAAAGCTTAAAAGCAAGACCTGAAAGGATCAAACTGCATCTAAATAACTTAAAGGTGTCCCAGAACAAAGCTCAAGATGTGTAGGAATAAAAGACTTGGAGCCCCAAAAAGACAAAATTCACATCCCGTCAAAACTAACAGGCATGCAAAAAAAGCTAGAAAACAGAACTCATAATGAGGAGAAAAATCAATAATCTAAAGTGACCCAGAACTGACACATGTCAGAATTAGCAGACAAGGACGTGAAATCAGTTACAACAGTATTCCGTATGTTCAAGCAGCTATAGCGAAATAGAGAGGGATGGATAGAAAAAGATCCAAATCAAATTTCTAGAGATGGAAACTACAATGACTGAGATAAAGAATATAATGGGTGGAATTAACAGCAGATTTGAAAATGGAGAAAAAAATATTTTCAAGAATTTGAAGACACACTAATAGAAACAACCCAAAATGGAACACAGAGAGGAAAAAAAGACTGACAAATATATGAACAGAGTACCAGTGAGCTGTGGAACACCTTTGAATGGCCTCATATATGTGTAATTGGAGTTCTCAAAAGAGAGGAAAGACAGCAAGGAGCAGAAAAAATATTTGAAGAGATAATGGCCAAATTTTTGCCAAACCTGAGGAAAATTATAAACCCACAGTCACAAGAAGCTTCTTGAGACCCAAGCATAAAAAACATGAAGAAAACTGCATCAAGGCATATCATAACCAAATTGCTAATGAGACGGCAACTAAAGCCCAGAGCATTTACCTGAAGTCCTTTTCAATGGACAAGTTTGCACTGGGTCCCTTGACATTGAGCAGATTTTATTCATATCTTAAAGAGGTCACAGACATGGATTGGCAAGGAATAGATCAGAAGTGAAAGCAAGAAGGAAAACACTACTTAGGAATGAAGGCAGAGACGCTGCCATAGAACCCTTAATAAAATATGTCAACACTTCATGCACTTAGTCAAGGTTAAGGAGGCCTTGCCTCTGCAGGCAATGAGCTCTGCCAGCCACGCTGGGTGTAAAGCCAGTGCCAAGGGCCACAGGGTATGTTTTCATTTCACTATGTCATTACCCCATTTCTTCAGTCTGCCTTCTTCTTCTCAGGCCTTAATTTTCGGCTTCTTGGGATTACTGTCTTGCTCATTGTGGTGGGGTTTTTTTTCTTTTCTTTTTCTTTTGGTCACTGGATTTTCTGTTGTTGTGAAAAATAAATGCTAGGTAAATGGGCTGTGTATCCTGTGTATTATTTCCAAAGCTTATAAGACAAAGAGGTTTATCAATTATCTTTCCTCTTCTCTTTTTGTACTTGTAAAGCAGAAATTCCCCTACTCCTTTATATACTTGAAGATGCTGATTCTTTCAGTATTTGCCTGATGAGAATCCTTGTTCCCCTGTGTTTCTTAAGGAGTCTTTTAGTTTCCTAGCTTGATTTTGCTTATTTTGTGATTTCATCTATCTTCTCTTCTAAATAATAATAAATTAAGAGAACAAGTGGTAAAAATTTGGAATTAAATTTATTATTGGACTAAGCACACTTCTAGGAGTTTACCTTCCCGTCTTCCCTTCCCACTCCACAACTCCAAAATATTGTTTTTACTGAAGTTGAAGCGCTTAAAATATGCTTCAGATTTTATTCAGCTAACAATTATTCTACCCTATTATGCACAAACACTGAGCTACACCTATATAGCAGGTATGAAGATGAATGGCATTGATCCTTCCCATAGGAAGTCCATAACCTAGAGGCAGTGAGACAAGACAAAACTAAACAAAACCCAAACCAAACAATAATAAGTACTTTCCTTATCAGTGGGGTTTCTTCTGAGTAGTTTGTTCAGATACAAAGACACACACGGCAGGTTATAAAATCCTTGTTCTAAACCAACTCAGTGTTGGTTGGGGCAGAATTCAGACCTGTACTCATGAAATCATGCACATTTGTGTGTGTTTTCAAATAGTGTTTTTGAAATTTCAGTCTTTTTTTTGCATATAAACTCTGTAACCATACAGCAAAAGTATGATATACCCAAAACAAGCAAACAAACCAAAAAACCCTTTATCAGGACTACTTTAAACCTATAAAACTTAGAAAACTGGTAGTAGTCAGCAGGCCATGAGAAATGAACATCTGATAGCCCAGAAGGTTCTAATTCTGGAAATAAACTTGGCTTTAAGTAATGCAGGTAATACTTGTGTATCTGCTTATCTTTTTCTATTTATAAAAAAATTTGAAAGGATGGTGGCGCCCAGCAATTATGAACACTTGTTCATAAAAACATGAACATGATTCATGGTATTGAGATAGATATAGTTTGGAGGCAGACCATCCAGGGAAAGACAGGACAGCTTGCCTTAAAACCCCTTCTTGATCGCCTCACTTCCTGAAAATTGCAAAGACCAAATAAATAGCTGGAGTGTGCACTAACTGAGTATAGAAAGTGAGGAAGGTGTCAAGGAGGGCGGCTCAATTTATTTCACAGTCATTCATCCTTCCCATTTCTCCGCACAGGCCCCAGGCAGGTCGATAACACAGCCATCAGAACCCGCGTGAAGATGGCTGAACAATCAGGACGGGTGGTGCCAGTCCGTTTGTGAGACTCAGCCAGGAAAGGATGGAGCCTGAGGAGCAGGGCAAGAGGGTGTGCACGAGGTCTGTTCTCTGGCCTTGGAAAAGGAGCTCTCATTTCAAGGTGCACAGGGATGTCTGGGAGCCAAAAGAAAAAAGCTGCCTAGCCAGGGGAAAGAGCCGTGAACAATGGGGTAACTAGGAGGTGCCTGGGGAAATTTATTTGTTATTTCCCGAAGTCAGAAGAAAAGGAGTCGCAGGAAAATAGCTTTATTTCAGCTCCTGAATTGTTGTATGGGCGATTTCCCTAGAAAGATTTTCATTTTCTCCTTCTGAACTGTTCAGCACCCAAGCTCTCCCAGGATTTTCTCATTTCCATCCTAACAGGAGTGGATCCTAACACTCCTGCGGTTAAAAGCCCTCTCCTCTCCGCTTCAGCATCTAAGTCGTCTATCATTCATTTGTTACAAATGCTCTGCCAGCAACAGAAAAGATTCTTTCTAGAAATAGCAAGGGGATGAATATGGGGGTTGGGTGGAGGAGTGCGGGGAGAGAGACAGAGACAGAGGCAAGACAGGAGGGAAGGGTAGAAGGAGAAGAAAGCAGTGCAGGGAGGGCAAGTGGGAAGCCCCAGCCTCTGAGGTCTTCCTTGGTCTTTTGTTGCCTTTCTCCCCGGCTGGCCTTCCTGAGAGCCTCAGCTCAGGGGACGGCCGCCTGCCGCCGCCACTGCTGCTGGAGCTGCTCTTTCTTTCCTTCAGGCTCTCCTCACCATTGTGATGCAGTCATGAAGTCAGGCTGCCCTGTCAGACCTCATCTGCAGTCCTGTGAAGGCAGAATGAAATCACTTCTATTGACCCCCTGGCATATTTATAGGCTCCATCTTTTTGCTGAGGCTGGTGGTTATCACCTTCCCCTCCCCGTGTTGTGCTTATTCACACCTGTGTGCGACGGGAGCGTTCATCAGGGACCACGCGCCCCGCTCCCAGGCTGCCAAACCTACCCAATTACCGAGGCTGGAAGGGACCGAAAGAAAAAAAAAAAAAACCTCTGCTGGGCCAGTTCTCGTTTGTACCCTCTAAAAATCAGACCTTCTGACTCTGCACGCTTCCCCTGTCCAATCTGCACGCTGACTTTGAACCGGCAGAGCACTCATTATCCTTCGTTGGTTGTGTCTCCGAGATCCCCCTTTTCTTGTTAAACAATGAGCAAGAGACGCTGTGTTTCTTTCTGGAGAAGCCGGGGAGAGGATGCGAGTATAGCTGCTACCCCTCGCCCTGCTTGGCTTCCTCTTCAGATGTGCAAGTTATGCAGCCCTGTTCTTCTGAAGGGCGGCTAGCACTCTGATCCCGTGCTGCCCTCTATCTTTCTGTTTCTTGCTAAAGATGTTGCAGTTTCCTTTAATAAGTGATTTGGAAGAAACCATTAAAATTAGGAGGAAAATTGTGTCATGTGATTTAAAGTCATGAGAGGTGGATGCAGACATTCCCTTAAATGTTGACGGACGAGGATGGCAAATTGTTTAAAAGTATGTGTCTCTTAACACATTAATTTATTTAGAGCTTTATTTTACCAATACTTTTATAATTTCTATTTCTCTTGATGTATCTCATTCTTCAGATTAGAAAAGGAAGCAAAGATTAATATTATTAGACCTACTACCTTAGCCTGCAATGTTTTTTGAAGCTCATTACAATAGAACATTTATGAATTAGGATTTTTTAAGTTATGGAAAGCAGCGTTGAAGAAAAGCAACAAAACCTGCCTGGGACACAGAAAACCCGGATTCTTGGCCCAGGTTTGCTTCCACCTAGAATCATGACCTTGTAAGTCATTAATCACTCTGGGCTTTAGCTCCCATATCTGTGGTTCTGTCTAGAGCTAACACTTCCATACTTACAAGCAGGGGACTGAACAAAGGGAGCCTGGCCAAATGACCACTTGATTAATAACCAAGCCATTTGTGAGAACGGGGGCAAAGGCTGATTGCTTCCCTTATCCCCATGGACTAATGCATAATAGCTAGTGAGGCTGCAGCAGCAACATACAAAGCATAAGAAAGACACCTAGACCAAGCATCAACTATATAGGGTGTGTTGGTCCCTACTTAACCATTTCCCAAAAAAAAGAGAGAGCGAGAGAGAGAGAGAGAGAGAAAGGGGAGACTGATCTGTAGCTTTAGCCAATTTCTGTGGTATAAATACCCCCAGCATGGTCAACTTGAATCTATCAACTTGATTTCACTGATGGAAGAGTTAGGAAGAAATGCTGAAAACTTGACTCAAGAGCCCTTACAATGGTGCTCCAGCACAACGCAAGTTCCACCGGTGCACACTGCTACATGCTCAGCCCATCTACCCCCAAGCCCCACCTACCCCTATGGTCCCCACAGATCAGCTGGGCTTTGAGTAGGGAACTGGGAATGGTGAAATTCCAGTGAGAGCCTGAGATATAAGATGAAGACAGTAAAATTGCAAAGAAAAGCTTGTCTTCACAGAGAGGTTTTGAATACTTCTCAAAAATGTGACAGAGAATCCCCAAAAACAGAAAAGAGAAAAGGGATCTTATGCCTCCAGTCTTTCTGGACACATAGTCTGAAGATACCTTAGAAGAAAATTTCTTTAAAGGTTTATGTAAATTTTGCATTCTATTTTGGAACTATCTAGGGCTATTTTAATATAAAACTAATATAAACATTTTAAAACAAACAAAAAAAGATTTTATATACCCCCTAGTGTATCAAAACATAAGTCAATAAAAGACTCTAAAATCAAACCACAACTTGAAGGGTTTGGAATGGCTTTCTAAATGAAGGAAAGAAGAGGGGGAGAGAAAGAGGAAAGGCAAGAGAAAGAAAGGGGAAGTGGGCAGACAAAACAAACTACAAACTCGATAAAAACACTAAAGCATGGAAGAAGAGTCGGCTTGGAAGGAGACACCACAGTTGTGAAATTCTTCTTATGACTCAGCTCATCATCATTCTCCATGACAAAAAGGTTCCAAATTTCTGAGCTCTTCAGCTCACTAGAGAAATGAACACTTTCTTATTTAGGCTAATGCCCATTTAAGCAAAATTTGAAGGTCAGCAGAAGAGGTGTTATAACAGCCACCAAAATGGGTGTGTTAACAGGAGTAAGCTGAGAAAGACCACGATGATAGATACCATCAAGCACAGACACTGAATTATGAGGACGTAATAGCTTCGGTTTAGAAGAAATTAACATCACATGGGTATTGACTTGCTTAGAGGGAAAGAGTGAGCAGTAATCCAGAGGCTCCACTACCTCAGTGGGAAAGGGAATGTTTCAGATTATTTGTACAAATGGGTCAAAAATTTCCTGAATTGATATCGGACAGCTCAATTTAATCTCATAAATATTCATGGTGCACCTGTGAGTACAAAAATCCCAAGTGGAGAAGAAATTGGTGCAGGAAAAGGGACACAGCCCAGGAAGTGTGTCCAAAGATAAATAAAGACATGATACACACCCCAAAGAAGTGAAGACTATAGCAGGGGTTGCTACCTAAAGCACAAGGAAGAATGACAGGTGTTATATGAGAGGTAAAAACACAGTGCTTGTGTAATAACTTCCAGTGGGGAATAAAGAAATGCACTGTGAACTGATTCTATTTCTATTTCATAAATTCTTTTTTTTCCTATAAGTGGTATATTTTGCTTATGCAGAAATGAGGAAGTCATTTTTATTTCAACTAGATATACCCAGTTCACGACATTTTTTCTTTTCTCAAGTATCTTTCAGCACGGAAAAAGGACTTTTTATGCATTGCTAGCTAAGTCAAAAGGAGTTTACAAATAGCCTGCCTTTCTAAAGACCTTGCAAACCAATTTTCAGTGATGAGCTCACAGAGCTGTGTGGTCAGAAAACTCTTTTATATACCTCCCAGTGCTGAAGGGAAGACTTTGCTTTCAGGTTCTAGCCAAGAGTCTAGAAACAGTTATTAAAGAATTATTTTTTACTAAGGGATATAATTCTGAACTTAACTTTAAAAACTTGTTAACATCCTATTAAATTTACCTGTCATTTTAAAATTTAATAATGCCAATCTAGTGTTTATTATGCAAGGATAGAGGACCATATGGAGGCTGGTAAAGAGAACACTACCTGGTCCACAACTTGGTTGACCTGGGAATTCTAACACCCTTTATATAATGCCACCTACACTACTCAAAGCCCAACACCTCACAGAAACCTAATAAACCTGATTGATTAGTCAGATGTGCAGCCAAACATCTAGATATTTTGAAATTTCAGGTAACTGAATTTTGAATTTTCTTTACTTATAACATATTCTTGGAACTGAAGCTAAGAGCCAAATTCCAACCATCCATAGCAGATAAAGTAGCAAACGCATTAACTGTGAATCAAAACATGCGCTTTGAATCAGCCTAGAGAGGCCTGTAGTGTCATAACAAACAGACTCTGGGACCAGACTCCTTGGGTTCAAATCCTAGCTTCCCCCATTCTTGAGCTGTAAAGCCATGGACGGCTTACTAACCTCAGAACTTTCCTGCAGGGGAGGCTGTGATGATTAAGTAAAGATCTGCCATATATGGAAACCATCCTTCAGCAGTATGTATCTGCAGCTATTGCTATAGCCCTGATCCAACCAGCATTTCCAGATGTTTCTATTCCCCCAGTTACACATTTCCCTAAACATGTACCCTGCTATAGTTAGGCTATTAATGAAAGATTTCTTTACATTTCCAGGCCTTGTGAAATTTCAGAGAACAAAGTTGAGTCAATATTTTAGAGAACGACATCTGTGATAACACTTAACGAAGTTTTCCATTTTGACCCACGGACCTCAGGAAAAGGTGAAAGAAGGGGGTCATTGATGAACTTTAGGGAATCTGTGACCCTCTCAAAAAAATTTTATGCAGAAATGACTATGCCTCCATGGACATTGGAGGAAATTTCCATGGCTTTCAGCAGATGTGAGAAAAGACCCAAAAGATGACTAAAAAGCCCCTGTATGTAAAACAAAATACCACTGATTTTTTTGATTCAAGGCAACCTTAGAATTCAAATAGAACCTAATCCAGGTATTTACCCCTGATCTTTATGTGCTTGCCACCATTTTATGTTGGATGGCAATTATTATATTTATGCAACTTGTTTTCTTTAACTTGCAGTTAAAACATAGATATGCAAAGTACTATCACACCCCATCTTAAAACGCAAGGTTATTTATACTATGTTGAACTTAACAGTTACTTTCATTTAGAATTTTTATTACTCCCCTTTCTACTTCAAATGTTTTTAGAGAAGCATCCCATGAAGACATAGAGGGATAGTAGGAAGAACAGGGGCTTTGGCATCAAACAAATGTGGGTCTGAATTCCAGCTTTCCCTCAGAGGAGAGACAAGAAACCTGCCCAAGAAAATGGCTCGGAGGAATGTTGTAAACTACATAACAGGCAAAGTACAAGACCCAGGGACACGGTGGACATGCAAAGGTGGTTTTCTTCCCCTTTCCTTCCTCTTCCTGCCCTCTATCCTGTAAGAGGAAGTACTGCAAGTTTGAAAATGGCACTTACACCACAGACTCCGACAAACTGAGTATAATCACGTCTGGTTTTATTCATTACATTCAGAAGCATACATCCCCTGGAAAAAGGATGAGTGTTAATAAATAAATAAATAAATGGCTTTTAATGTTTAAGTGCAGTAATTTGTTCTATAATGAATTCATGTTAATAAAAAATTTTAAGTGTACATGGAGATCGTAAGAATTATCAGTGTAATATTACTGAAAATGACCAATTCTCGGCCAATTATTTTGTGTGCCCTCAGTGAAAAATTTTATATATTTATTTTTAAGTTATTTCTACATAAATTCATATCTTTCCCATAGGTGCATTTTTTTTTAAGAAATAGATCTTTAGTACAAAAACATTTTCAAAAATATTTCTAACACTTGAGTATTGGGAAAGATACATGGTAAAAAATGTCAGTGACTCAAAGGCTTCATTTCTTGTTTTAAACCCAACTCTTGTCTCCTCAGGACCAAACTTTTAAAGCTGCCTCAAAACTTAAGCCCATAAAGAAAAACTGATTTTTTTTCCATGAAGTTATTTATTTATTTATTTATGGCTGCGTTGGGTCTTCATTGCTGCGCATGGGCTTTCTGTAGTTGCTGCGAGCGGGGGATATTCTTCGTTGCGGTGCACAAGCTTCTCATTGTGGTGGCTTCTCTTGTTGGGGAGCACGGGCTGCAGGCGCGTGGGCTTCAGTAGTTGTGGTGCACGGGCTTAGCTGCTCCGCGGCATGTGGGATCTTCCCGGACTAGGGCTCGAACCCGTGCCCCCTGCATTGGCAGGCGGATTCTCAGCCACTGTGCCACCAGGAAGTCCAAGAAAAACTGATATAAAAACTTTAAACTATCAACAGTATCAACAGTGAACAGTATTTATTATGAAAAGATAAAGCAAAAACAGAGGGTACTAATTACCACAGTGACACATTCTGAGCTAGCCGAAAAGTAGAATTCAGATTTCTGGTTCTCGATGAAATAGACATTAGATTTACTGCTGTTAAGGAAGCAGCTTCCAACGTTATTTACATTGAGGGATCAGTGACAGTAGCATTTTATGGCTCCCTAAGATGAGACCAGCCCAGGACCTAGCAGCAAAGGAAAGTATAGTAATGGGTCTTACGGGGATGTTCAAGGGACTAATAACTCCAGGTGGTCTTAGAGGTCGTGGAGAATATCGCATCAGGCACTCTTGGGAGGAAGCAGGGCTGTGCAGCTGGTCCAGCGTTCAAGTCCTCTTCACAAACTGCACCAATACGGGTCCTTGTCACCCCTCAGGGCAGCCCTGTGCTGAGCAATTATTACATCATGTTCTATGGATTATTACCCTACAAGTAATTTCTCAAATGTTCTCATTAAGTGGTATCTTGAAAGCGACAGACTCCAGCTAGGAAGGAACAATGAGAGGCACTACTGGCAAACGGGGGCGGGGCGGGGACAACAGTTCAGCAGAGGCCACTATGAGCCCCTCACCCACCCCATCCCAGCCATCCCTCCCCTCCCCCTGCCCTTCAGGGAAAAAAGCCTTTGGCTACTCTTAAAAACTCGTGAATGTAAGAGTAATACCAAGAAACACCAATGAATTCTCCTTTCAACTTCTAGGTTCCTGCATGTGAACTCTGGTTCTGCCTCTCAACAATTACATGACTTCCAGATTATTTTTCTTTGGGTCTCAGGGAAAAGAAGACCTGCTTCTTAAGGCTGTTGCCATGACTAAATGAAGTAATGTATATGAGGTACCTGGGCCAAATGCCTGCACATGGAACGGACCCAAGAAATGGTGGAAATGTGAATATTTTACATTGATTGAGTAGCTTCTCCAGGCTGGACCCTTTGTGAACTTTCTCAGCCGTCCGACAGGGAGTGTGAAGGAGCTTCTAACTAATGGCCATGTCTGACGTTCAGCCTTCAGAATTCGAAACATAGAAGTGCCAGCCCAGCCTTTCAGTTATTCTTGAACTTTTTGTCTGTCAGGCTGCATGTTAGGGGATGGAGATACAAAAATTAAAAAGGAAATCCTATATGTATATGTATAACTAATTCACTTTGTTATAAAGCAGAAACTAACACAGCATTGTAAAGCAATTACACTCCAATAAAGATGTTAAAAAATAAAATAAAATTACAAGGGGAAAAAAAAAAGGAAATCCTTGCCCTCATATTTCATAAGCGAATGGAAGAAATGTATATACTAACTGCAAAAAGGGATCAAATGAATAGGAGAGGAGATTATAAAAGAGGAATCATAAACATTATCTCACATGTGACTCTGTTTTCTTTTCCAAATGGATTTCCTCTCATGTTTGTTACTCTATTATTTAACACACGATTCCGTTAAGTGGCTGCATTTTGCCAGCTCCATAAATGGCATTAGCCTTGGAGCAAAGTGGAAAATGCTAGCCCCATGCAGTTTTGATCCGTCCCTGATGGTGCAACCCATCCGTTTCCAGCATTTCAGAAGGCTGGTAGGGTCCCTCCATTGTTATGGTAGACTAATGGTATGGAACTGGTAACAGGACAGCAAGAAGAAAAACCCCACACACACCAGCTGTGGTAGATGGGCACTGCCAAGGCCCCATGGTACTGCCTCTGATACAGGAGGGAAGGAACTGGGGGGTGGCTCAGCTGTACCATGTAAAGGAGATGACGGGGAGAGAGACCCGTCCAGGGAAGGAACTGGGGGGTGGCTCAGCTGTACCATGTAAAGGAGATGACGGGGAGAGAGACCCGTCCAGCCATATCCCAGTTCAAAGTCAGTTGCTCCCTGACTGAAGCACGGTCTAAGAAACCTGCCTGAGATCTCAGCAACAGCTTCCCCAGCTCCGCACCAAGTGGGGCTAAGAGCTTAGTCCAGACGTTCTACATCAACCTCAACTCTGATTATGCTTCTCAGAGTGGGTCTGTAATGAAATGCTGGTCTAAAGAGTAGCCAACTTTTAAAATCAGAAAGCACTTCAGTCTCAAAGGCTTAAAAATCGTGTGATACAACTGTTTACTCAGCACACATCAGGTTTATCCTCAGGACAAGGCAATGACCTGCCATGAATGACACGATTTAAGCTGTTTCTTAGGCCCAAGTACTGTTTGCAAAACGCTTTGGAGACTTCCTTATACATATAAGCTGGAAAGCCAAGATAAGCCCATGTTTATAGCATCCGAAATCTTAGCAAATATTCTAGCCTGTGAATTATGAATTAGCAAGATTTCATTATTTTTCTTTAAGAAAATGAGAGGCATCGGGTCCTGCAGAAAACCTAAACAAGTCCTTGGAACTATGGCATTAAAAAGCTTCTCAGTATTTATACAGCTATATGTGGAGAAAGATCAAGGCCGTGAGGAAGCACACCATTTAAAGGAAAAAAAGCACAGAGAATAGCAGCACTTTCCTCTGAAATATGTCCTATGCTTTGTCCCCCAGTGAAGAAGCAATTATCTCCATTACATATGATGTAGCATGTTCTACTTGCCCTTCTAGATAGAGGAAAAAAGTACTTAAATCTGAGGTTTATCTTCAGCATTCTTTCCCTGCCCCATTTAGCATCCTTCTGCCACCTCTTGGAACCCCGAGTCTCTGGAACTACTTTGGTTTCCAACAACCAGACCTTTTTCCTCATCATCCTCGTACCCACACTTTCTTTTGTCCCATTCTGCTCTTCTAAAGGAGCTTAGAATACAGAGAAAAGGAGGAACTGTGGACTTGAGATCAGATGTCTGAGTTTGAGTGGTGTGAGTCCATAGATGCAGTCCAAGCATCAGTAGTTCTGAATGCTTCCCAAGCATATTCAGCTGCGTTCAGAATTAACCTGATGCTAACTGATGGTGTTAATACTCAGCTAGAACTCCTGCTAGAAAGCAAGTACAGAAATCCCTACTTTCCATCAACATCAGTTTATTGTGCTACCCAGTCTAAAGACGAAGTGTCCAAGGATGAAGGTTAGTACCTCGTGGCAAAGCTGCCCATGTGTTAGTGAGTCTTCAGGACATTCTCAGACCTCCTACTCCATACACCCAGCAACTGGTCCTAACTCGGGCAATACCTGAACTTCCTCTTGTTGCCAGCGAGACTAAGGGACAGAACAAGATAATTCAGATGCCACAGGGGCTACTCATTTAATGTATGCAGAGTTGAACTCAGGTATGATCTCATAGATCTAAACCTTTTCCAACTGACTAGGAAAGAAGAGTCCAGTAAGCTAGGTTCCTCCCTAAAAGTAGGGCACTTCTGTTTTCAAAGGACAAAAATACTATTCAACTCGCAAAATAATATGCTTAAATAATTTAGATGAAAAAATAAAGCTACCCATATCACCCATATGAAGCCCAAAGAATCACTTGAGAGGAGACTGGTCAGTATATAAATTTCCTGATATTGTGTCTTATCAATAGAAACATATTCAGGCAAATATATCACAAAGCCACTTCTGGAAAACAGCTGCTTCTTCCAAATAAGGAGTAGGCTTCCAGCCAACCATATGGAAAACATTCATTAAGAAAAACAAAATTCTCTCACCTTCACCTCCAGACTGAGCCTTCTTGCTATGATTTACAAATATGGCTGCACATCCAAATGAGCTGGGACTTTCTTTTGGTGTCCCACCAAAATTTACTATATAATAACAATATCTGAGTGTGGCTTTTGGGAATCTGTATTATTGAAAAGTTCTTCATTCATTCAAGAACTAGAATTGGGATAACTGAGAGACTCTGAGGGGAAAAAATTAAGTTAGGTCCACACCTCACATTGAAACAGGCTGAAGTCGATGGATCCCAAACTAAAAAATAAATAAATAAAACCACAAAGGAACAAGCAAGAAACTATGTGAGAATTCTTTTACCATTTCAGAATGGGAATAGCTAGAAACTATGAAAGAAAAGATTGGTTAATTCAGCATTATAACATATTTTAAATGTTGTTATAAAAACTGTTGAGAGAGATAGACCATAAGAAAGTCAAAAGATATACTGGAAAAAAAAGTTTAACGTATATGACTTTTAAAAATTTGGTCTAATGTAAAGGATTCCAACAAATCAATAAGAAAAAGCCCAACAACCCAGTAGAAAAATGAGCAAAAGATTAGAATAAATAATTCACAGGATAAGAATAGCAAATGGCTCATAAACATATGAACATATTATTTCTATTTTTCATAATAACAAAAAAGTAAATTAAAACTACACTGAAATATCTTTTCATAGTCAAGAATGGTAAAAATCCCAAAGTTTGATGACACTGTTACTGAACAAGGCATGGGGAACCACTTTGCTCTCTCAAGTGGAGTGTAAATTAAATATCTGTGGAGAACAAGTTAGCAACAGCAGTTGATGTCATGTGGCCTAGCCACTCTCTTCTCTTCTATAGGCACACTTTCAGGCATATGACAAGATATATGTATAAAACTGTTACTGCAACATTGTTTGTAATAGTAAAATATTGAAATTAACCCAAATGTCCATCAAAAAAAGGGTCTGTTTTATTAAATTATGGCTTAACCACACCATGGAGTACCTGGCTGCCATAAAAGAAGATCAGTGAAGTTTCTTTATGTACCAACATGTAATGACATCTAAGGAAACAAATAAAAACGCAGCACAGTCTGTATACTGTTGTACTATTTGATTTTTTTTAAAGCAGAGGGAGGGGTGCACTGCTTTTCCTTGCTATCTGATCTTTCAGTCTCTGAAGAGTCACTATAACAACTGCCAAACTGTTTTATTCAACATTCCCTATCTAAATTGAAAAGCTGCTACAATGAATCCATACGCAAGCGCCCACAAACATTATGCACGATTCCAGGCAAGATCAGAGCGAGTGGCAATCACGTCTCAGGTGTACTCCAGATAGAATGGAGTCTCGGCTGATGCCGTCTAATCAAGTTCTGCTTTATTGTCATTATCTTCCCCCACCTGAAGTAAAAAAATATCTCCTAAAAGTAGAGAAGGAGAAAATAGGTGAGCCAAAGAGATATAGAAGTGTCCATACATAAGAAGAAAAGTTTAAAGTGATAAAGCAGATGGAGAGAGAAGATCTCAGCAAAATGCATGTTCTGATTGACTAGGTTTGGGTCTGGGTCTGAGATTCGACAAAGCTAACAAGCTCTCAGGTGACGTCAGTGCTGCTGGTCCTTGGACCATATTTCGAGTAGCAAACTTTGTTATTGTGTACTGCAAGTAAACATACTCAATAATGAGCTCAGTAAGTGTTAAATATTTAAGTGCTTGGTGTTTTATGACGCAGACATCCTTGCTCAATTAATATATAACAATTGGAGAAATAAATTGAGGTTTCTAATTGCCTGGGAATATATTATTTTTTCCTTTTAAAATAATGGATTATAAGCTCAAGTTATCTAAAAATTTGTAATCCAATAGGTTTTCAGAAATTTATATGTATATGCACGTCTGTATGTTTATTCGCTCTGATGTGAGTAAAATAACTCTGAAAGGCTCTGGAAGAATAACAGGTTTAACACTGAGTACGTGGGAAACATGAATAGTAGGTGAACTTTATTATATTTCCTTTTATGCCTCTTGAATTTGAGTCATATAAATACAATATTTATTATTGAATAATTTTTTAAAGTTCCCCTCCTGAAACTGATGACCTCTTGAAGTTGAATGGAAAGGAAGGAGAATTCATGCAGGTCTAAACCTACAGAAAGCTTTTCCAGGAAAGACATGGTGCTGAACTGACCCTGACCAATTTGGAATACCTTCAATCTACACACAGAAGGAAATAAGTGTACAATGGTTGTGAATGAGAGTTTTGTATTCTTCCAATAGCCTTTTGAAAGACACTCATTAGAGTTATATAAATATTATATAAATTTTAAATCACTTTATAAAGAAAGATATAATGAAAAGAAATGGTACCCTATCCACCACCTATCTATCTAGGATGGATCCACAGGGGAAACCATTTTTAATATTTTCTTCCTATGATTACATCCATGCTGACAAATAGTGTGTTTCCACACCTATTTATAAATTCAGGAACTGTACGCATTAATCATCACTCCCTGCTATGATGAATTAGGATTCGGCTCACCTTCCATCACTCCCCACCTCCTCCCATCATCACCTTAAAATGGTTATATCACTACTTTTTTATGCTTTCCAGCTGTTACATTCATAACTGTAAGTAATATGTTTCCGTCTTTATTTTGTACTCTATCGACTGATACAGTGTCTCTTGACCCCTCCCTCTGCCTTATGAAAATATTCCTGCCTCCATCCTTCCTTTTAGCTGTCTCTCCATCTCTGGTCCTCCAAACACTGGCATCTACATTTTACATCTCCGAGGTGATCATATTTACATTCCGTTTTCAATCATAAATATGTAGTCCATATTTTACCCTAAAAGGGTTATCCTACACATTGAAATTTAATGCAGTGTTTACTTAATTATGAATAAAACTATCATTTGCTGTAGAGCCAACAGCATAATATATTTTATTTCTTGAGCAGCTTTTCATTTTTCCTAGTGGTCCTAACTGGTTTCTTATTTCCTCCCATTATTTAACTTTTTCATAATTTTAAGACCTCACGATTTTTTCCTAATATTTTCATTTTTCCTCTGTAATATCATGTCATGTTTGTCCACCGTCTCTTCCTTCCCAGAGCCTGCCATTTTCTGCTGCAATCTGTACCAGTCTAGGCTTGTAACACAATTCTCTTCCTAAACTTCCCCTCTTGTTGTCCTGGGTTGTATCCCCACCATCTTAGCAGATTTTCTGACTAAAGGAAAAGCTTCTGGCCAAGAGAATTTTCCAGCAACTACAATGAGACACTCTTCAGCCTACCAAGGACTTTTTTGAGGAAAAGGACTAATAGAAAAAGTCAAAATACCATATTCTATGCTCTTTTTTTTTTTCCTGCCTCCAGGATAGCAATATGCCTTTTTGAGAAGATCCCTAACTTGATGATTGAGATAAGACAATTTGGAACTTGATTTTAATTTAGTTATTTAACTCATGCCAGTTGTGATTTATTCTGTTTCATACTGAAATACTGTACTTTATTTTCTTTCCAGAATTATTTGACAGACACTAAATAGAACCTTTTTTTTATAATAAAGAGTGCTTAATTGTCAAAGGAGTAAAATATTATACATGGACAAATGACTAACATTTTACTATATTTTACTAAGGTGCTCTGATTCTGCTTCCTTAATAATGACCAATTTTTTCAGAGTCTACTTCTTCTGAGCCTGTAAGATGGGGTAGGGGAGGAGAGCTATGATGATTCACCAACTTGATTAACTTTTTTCTCTTTTTGACAAAGTATTGTGTCATGATTATGTACAGTTCTGATTCCATTTAAATATCTGTGTGACAAATATTCTGCAGAGGAAAAAGAACAGGACTTGAGTAATATGACTAACTCAGCATACATAATTTGTTAATGTAGTTAGTTCTGATTCAGAAGTATGAAATCCTCAGAATTAATGGAATGCATAAAAGACAGACAGTCTAACTTTTACTTTTCTTATACTGGTTCAATTTATTCCAAATCCTAGCCTTTTTATACAGAGATCAATATCTTGAAGACATCTGATGTGCAAATGGCTTATTTTATTCATTTTAATTTGTAAAATCTGACCTCGAAAATTTGTTTACAGAGCTCACTGTCCTATCTTTTCTATTTGCTTAGTGAATATTTACTAAATGTTTAGCATTTATAAGTTCCTCGTATTTATCTGGCACAGTATGACATTCTTGGAGGAATCAAAATACTTAAAATACTAATACCTCACTCCAAGCGATTTTACAGAAACATAAATGTTAATATGAAACAAAAAAAATATTCCAAACAGTGAAGAATCAAGAGCTACATTATGTGGCACAAAGGACTGTGTGGCACTTAGAGAAATCTGAAGGAAACAGAAATGAGGGCTGGGCACCCACATAAGGCTTAGTGAACAAAGATGAGACGTGAAGAGCTGCTTGTCGGTCATTCTGATGCAAAAACTTGAAGCCAGTTTATTGACTATGAAACACAAAATTTCCCACTGCATCTGGAACATTATTTAACTTATTGGGGTATGTTTTCTTTGTCTCTGTATGATGGGAATAAGATAAAAAGATTCATGCTTGCTTCTGTAAGTTGACTCTAAAAGTCAACATTTGTGTGTGTATATGACTTTAAATAGTGCCTATCATTCTAACTAAAATTCATGCAAGTAAAACTCTTTATTCTTTTCAAGTAACTTGAGCTCAGAAGGCATGATCATTTTAGAAGACGTATTAATAGTATCCTATGACCAGCCTAATGCATTGGAGATGTCATCACTCAAGGTGGGCCAGGTAAGCTTATTTTAAATACCAGTCCTGTGGCCAAGAATTTATGATAGAGGATATTTCACTTAAGGAAATAGGTATTTCCTGGAAACTTTGATTAGGATTTTAGAAATAAAAGTAGCTCTTCCTTTTTAGGTGTAATTTTTGGGGGGAGTCTGATATATAGGTGGTGGCTACCAAGAGAACCCAATTGGAAAAGAGAACCATAGAAAATTGCTGATATTATGACCTACAGATTGTCAGTTTCGTATGGTTTAACTTAGTACTTCTGCTTTTCAGTCTTCAAAGTTGGGGATTGATAAATCATCTCCAGAGCAATCAAAACAGGCAACAGACCCTTACTAAATTCCATGAAGTTTCTTTGAAGATTTCTTTGTGGATCTCTTACCTCAGCTAAGAATAAATAGGTTAAGAATATGTGTATTGGGTTTTCTGTAAATTGAATAACATCACTTATTCTGGACCTTTTAGACTTTCATATAGGAAATAAGGAAAAGAGGACAGAGAGAGAAATGTTTGTCAGCCTTGACCCAGAGTTCTTAAGACAAAGAGGAATAATATACTGAGGTCTATTCAAGCTTTGGCTTCTCCACAGATCATTACAACCACGATGCCAATTAACACTAATGTGACAGTGGCTTGTATGACGTGGACAGCTGGCCACTCAAAGATACACAAGGACCACCTGCTCATGTAACATAGGCCACCAAACAGGCACCAGATGGTGACAACATTTGAATGTTATTACTATAGTCACTTTCACCTCAGCTCTATTTGAACTGGACATTAGGAGAAAGAGCTGTAAAATTTGCATTTGATTTTTAGAACAATATGGTTCTCTATAAATCTCACATGTATGACTTACTTGAGACCAAAGAATCATCCCTGGGCATTGGTGGCTCAGAAGAAAGTTCTGCATCATACGGCAATTAGAAGCAATTGGCTTAACCAAGACATAACTATTCCTGCTGAGATGCCCTTCTGGAAAGCGTGGAGAAGAGAAATGTGGAAAAATCACGGACAGGGAAAGACTTGACTGAGGTGATGGAGTTGGGGGTTGGTAAAAAAGTGAAAAATGGTTGTCAGAAGAGGCAAGTGCCAAAGCAACAAGAGGAGCCAAAACATGCCCAATTTTTGGCCGCATAGCCCAAGCCCTTGAAATTTGCTCCTGGCTATACAGATTTTCAAGGAAAAACATTCTAGAAACTTTTAGACATGCTTATTGCCCCACCCCAAAAAAAAAAAAGATGTAAATACAATTTTTTTCAATAAATATGCACTAGGAGTTTGAAAGAACATTCAAGAGTTCAAATCATTTCCCCAAACTGTGGAAAATGTTCTGTGAAATTGACTGATGCCCTAAGCATGGAAAAATAGTTATGAGGTAAAACTTGGTTAACAAATTCTGGAAACATAGTTTGTACCTTGGACAAAGAGCAATCCATGTTTGTATGTCATAGGGAGAATAGCCTTCAGGTATCATGCCCAAATCCTTAGTAAAGAAAACAACACTGTCTAAGGATCTAGACATCACATATAAAATTGTCTAGCAAAGTATACAGCAATCAGAAGACCATAGAGATTCCACTAATATTACTGCATTATAGACTGATGTGGTCTCTACTTATCTATGAAAAAAATCAGATTCCCATTTCCCTAACGACATAGGTGACCCTTGTTGAAACAGCAGCCAGATGTCCAATAAGATTTCCTGAATTTTGTAATGCAACAAACTTAGCAGGTGGTCCTTAGTCTCTAAATCAAACTGTTAGGGCTTCTTGGGGGTGAAGGGTGAGGATTCCTAGCTTAGGAAAACAGGGTCAGTATGGAAAAAAAGTCTGAAAAAATCTAGAGAAAGCAAAAGATTAGAGAAAAAATATTGGTAAAATTTGACAAATGCATGTCTCAGTATTATGTCAATCATGTTTACTGAGCAGCACAATTAATAAAAAATATTGTGCACTAGAGCCCCTAATTATTATTCCACGCAGGACAGAATAGCTCTTCATTATGCCTTTTTGAATTGATTGTGTACATCAAACAGTCGAGATATAAATAAAATATGCCTGCATGCATAATGCCCTCACATTAAAGCTGAAGGCAATTAACCTATGATTTCTCATTAATTAAATTAAACAACCTTCTAAAAAATGTCTAAAATCAAAACAGATTTCTTTTAGTGTAGATTTTCTCCACAATGATGCAGAGAAGCTGTTTACCAAATTTATCACACCAATAAAAAAAATGCTGTTTCTGATTTTATCCCAGGCTCGTCTCTAGTTTTCTCCTGAGGTTCCAGTCTCATTTAGCTGAATCCGATTACAGGGTTTTATTTTTTTTATTTTCCTCTGTCTTTAAAAATACCTGTTCTCATCAAGATTTTTTTCCTATTAAATTGTCCAAACACCTTCTCCCTGAGCTGGATCCACATCATATAGTGGAAAACTCAAATTATTTGGTGAATTTGCTGAATTTAGATAGCTGAAGCACATAAATGAGATACAAGAGGGCATAATGGGGCCCAAGTACAGGGCAGCCCTCAGCAAGGCTGGAAAGTTCTCATTACCTCCTGTTCAAGCTCCTTCCAATTCTCCCTCTCCTTCCCTGACTCCCAAGTTACACCAAGTTGTTAGGTATTTCAAATTTCAGTAGTCTCCCCTCTACAGAGTATTTTCATTTTAAAACAGGTATAAAAGGATATGTTCCACCAAGGAATATATCCTTAATAATAGAAACCTTTTGTTTTGCTTTTCTATAAAGTCCTTTGCAGATCCCCTAAAATCCCACTATATTAAGAGACCACGTAGTCAGAGTTGCCTCCACCTAAAGCCTGCCCTTCTTAGCACACAATCGGGCGCTAAAATTTTTCTTAAACATCATGCATTGATTTCTTAAACATCAATCCCTTCTCCAATGGGCAAAGTATATACATATAATATATATATATATATATATATACTTTTTTTCATATCCTGAGGATCTGTCTGAAACAGTGCTTTCACATGGTAAGTCCTCAAAAAATGATGCTATACTGAACTGAGTTTAAGCCTGGGTTCACTCCTTTCCCCCAGTGAATCAGCTCCCCATCTCTACTACCACAGGCTGTTAGTGACAGCCTTTGTCTTCTAGTTCCCTGGATTAGAACTGTGAAGATATCCTTCACTCTTTGGTCACCTTTTCGTAATCCTTTTATTGATTTCCTCATGAGGTGCTATCATCTCTTCCTCAAAATGACAGGAAGAAATGATGACTCCCTTTTTCTTGATTCCAACGACCACAGCCTAATACAGACACATTACTTTGCCCTTAGAAACGTAAGCTTTCCCAGACAGCCCTCTAATCCCACTCACTGCCTCTAAAATATCCCTCTACGATATACGTTACCTGTACTCTTTAACAACAAATCTTCCTTCAGCCTTGTTTTGCCCTTGACCTCCTCCTCACACACGTACATCAGCTGTAAAGCACACAACGTCCATTGTCTGTTCAACAAATATCATCACCTTCGCTCCTAGTAGAGCCCCGGATTTTGTATTCTAAAGGCAGGAGAGAGTCTATACTCTTACAAAAGAACCACCCTTCCTCTGCTCTATGATTGGTCTAAACCAGCCAGTTTCTGGCCAATGGGCTTTAAGGGAATGTTTCTGGGGAAGCTAATAAAATCCTCAATAACATGGCAAAGCTTCATAAGGACAAAATACTATACCTCAGTCTCTTCCTTACTGCTTGGAATATGAGTGTAAGGTTGTGACGCCTAGACCTATACCAATAGGTAAGAACAGTAGATCAAAAGAACAGAAAACCTTGGGTCCTTGATGGCATCATTGAGCTGGGAGCCAACTCTTCAAGACTTTTTGTTAAAGAATAAGAAATTTAAATTTAGTACATTTAATTTAGTTGAAAAAGATCAAAAGAAATTATTTTACTATACAAGGTGAATCTGCAAAAAGACTCTGTAAAGCATTGTTCTTCAATGCCCCGATTTGGGAACCCATTGGCACAGAAGACCATGAGTACTCTGAATACTACGTAGCTTCATGATAAATTCTTTAGGAGACTGATAACATACTGCACAGGATTTAATGTCAGGGTACACACAATCTCTGATCCAACAAAGGCATCTGAGAAATTCACTAAGCATGTATTTAAACAATTGAATCTGTCATGTGCATTCTGAGAAGTCCCTGAAGAAGAGTAAGCCTGACAGGATACAATGGCATTGGAGAAGCTATTATAGTCAATTCTATGAATCAGGTACCCTGATTCCCCAAGGCAATTTTTACAAGAGCGGGTCAATGGCTTACATTTAAGGCTTTGTTTTAAAAATGATACGAGGGATTTGAGAAAAGGTTTCCTTTTAGTTACAATACCTTTTAATACTACATTAAAATAAGACAGGTGTTATTGATACAAAGGTACATTTTGATAAAAGAGGATTTTATGATAAATAAATCTTAAAATGAAGTACTAATCCAATTTTTACTGCAGACCATCATAAATAGAACACAGTATGTTGTGCATAAAGAAATGAAAAAGCCTACTAAAAAGGTCTAAAGTTTTAAAGTAATGTGACTGAGTTTTACAAATCTGTACATATGATTTTAGTCACTTCAATGTAGTCATCTTGTATATGGTGTGAGAATGTAGCCCAGTCTGATTCTCATTTGCGAATGTGAATATTAATACAGTATGGTATTGTTGGGAAAATTAGCAATGATATATTTCTAATCCAAATGTCAGTTGAGATCACCCTTTCCTTTTCATGCTGTGATCTCTGGAAACTCCAGTCCCCAAGATACTTCGAGTCACATTGGGGCTTAAACTCTATGGTCCTCTCTCCTTCTAAACTCTTGTTTCTGCTAAATTTTTGATCTCTTTCACATTCTGCCTCCTGTATCTTCCTCTTTTTTCTAACTGTGCCACCTCAGAGCACAATCTTTTTCCTCTGATTTTTCCAAATCATCCAAGGCATTTATGCCTAGTAGACACTGACAGAGGATTAACAGGTTTAAAAATAAGTATTAGAAATGCTGTGGGCTATTTCCTGTTCCCAGCCAACTTTCCTACTAACATTGCTCCCTCTTCCAACGTTTTCCTCAAATCTCCTTCCTTACTCCCAACCACCAAAGTTTGTTTTATTTCTTTTGAAAATCAGTGTGTTACCTTTGCTTCTCACTCCCAAGGACATTCTTGTTATGCCCAGAGAGGATGATTTTAAGAAGAACTTGGTGGGCAGCATTTAAAGTAATGTTGTTTAGCTACATTCTTAACATGCCTGGAAGAGCAGACATTCAATTAGTGGTAGTTGTTATCATTATGTGTATAAATCGCCAAGGTAATGACCTTGAAATGTTATTCTCTTTTGAATATATATATTCTTTTATGTTTGTTAACAAGGCAGTCCCATTATTTTATGGTCACCACTTACAAATCACCATTCCAGAGGCCACAGAGGGTAATTCAATACTTTTGGTTTCTAGAGTGCTGAAAAATAACTCACAATCATTACTTTTTCAATTATATCCCAACAAATGGACATTTTTTTCCCTTGTTTTGCTCCAACAATCACCTAATTTTTTGTGTTAGATGCATTCTGCTTTGGTCTTTAGAAAACCACCTCTCTGTACTCTCAGCCTTTATGCCTCCTCTTGTATTGCCGACAGCAGCCCCACAGCCAGCGTGTATCTTGTGATCTAGGCTTAGAGAAACAGTACATTACACTCCCTGGCTTCAAACATAAGTCAAGGATGGACACACTACCAAAATCGAATGAATCAGACCAAATGAGACAATTCTAGATGCTTCTAGGAAAGCCAACTGTAATGGTTAATTTTATGTATCAACTTGATTGGTATAAGGGATGCCCAGGTATTTGGTCAAACATTATTTGGGTGTGTCAATGAGAATAATTCTGGATGAGATTAACATTGAATTGGTAGACTGAGTAAATCAGATTGCTCTCCTTAAGGTGGATGGGCCTCATCCAATCAGGTAAAGGTCTCAATTGAACAGAAAGGTTGACCCTCCTCTAGTAAGAGAGAATCCTTTCTGCCTGACTGCCCCTTTGAACTGGGATATCAGCTTTTTTCCTGCCTTCAGACTCAAACTGAAATGCCAGCTCTTCCTGAGTCTCAAGCCTGCTGGCCTGTGGATGGGAATGAAACCATCAGTTCTCCTGGTGCTCCAGCTTGCTCATGCACACTGTAGATCTTGGGACTTACCTGCCTCTTGTCTTGTAAGCCAATTCATATGTATATGAATCATTTCTCTGGAGAATCCTGACTAATACACCAACTATCCAAGATGGACCTTTTATAGATATATTGTTATTGTCAAACACGCAGATAATTTTTCTGAAAATAAAGCCAACACAGCAGAAAACTGCACTGACAGGCAGAGAGAGAAAAAAAAATCCTTGTGGTCTTTCCTTGAGCCCTTGGTCAAGCAAAATTTGAAACCAACTCTATCCCTGGGTTTTTTCTGTTACACAGCAGAATAAACTCCCTTTTTGCTTAAAGGGCCTTTCTATGTCTTGTAACAAGAATTCTAACTGATAGCTCATTTCATCCAAATTGGGGATAAATAAATACAAAGAAATACATACAATCATCCAGATAAAAGTAAATGGAAACACGGAGACACACAATAAATGGAAAAAGTTTACACAAAGTCACATGTAAACCAAGTATGCAAAAGTACATGTAATTAGCTTCTGGGGAAAGGTCCAAATTCAGGACCTTCCTAATGGCTAATAATTAATAGTTGTGAAATTTATAATTTCCATGAAATTAAAGAAGATCAATTGCATAGGAAGACCCCAGTTTCCTGATTCAAGAAAGGAAACCAAATATAATATTAAGATAGTCATCAAATCACAAGGAAAGAGAGCAAAATAAGAAGAAAGGAATGAAAAAGAATTACAAAAACAACCAGAAAACAATTAATAAAATGACAACAGGTATATATTTATCAATAAAGATCCAAGAATTTTATATTATAGAGCATGTCTTAAATCACAGTATTTTGGAAACTTTTCAAATAATATAGGACTTATAATATATAGCATTCACAGAATAGCTAACTTTTAACAATGTAATTCCTTAGAGAACTCTAAAAAATAAATTGGTTGAAAATATACCTCTGTAAAAATGAATAATTTGATACAAGATCATTGTATATAAGCCAATTAAATGCTGGAGGACGTCTGCTAAAAATGATAATTTGTGATTTGAAGTTGTTGAATGATGCATGTTCATTCTTTAAGACAATTTGATAGCAAAATCAATTGTCTGTAACCTAACATGTGAAGGAAAACCCATACCAGTGATATAAAGAATACTTATCTTTTTATTTTAAAAAGCATTAAATCTATTTCATCCACAAGCAATTTCAATTCATTACAATATCAGGATAATAAAGAGGAAAACATACGCCCATTATACACTAGCATATTTTCAACGAGGATATTATCAAGTGGGAGAATGGCACCAACTGACTCATTTGTGAATGTAGTTTCTTTGTGAGCCTCAGTATGAGAAGTTTATGTTGATTTTATATGACTTAGTCTAGTTAAAAAACTACTACAGATCACAGGACAGAGGCCTAAATAAAGTTTTTATAGGAATATAGCCACACCCATTCTTTTATGTTTTATTTATGCTGCTTTTGGGCTCCAATAGCAGATTTGAGTGGCAGAGACACAGACTGTATGGCAGTAAGACTAAAACATTTACTATGTGTCCCTTTAAGAAAAAGTTTGTGTACTTGGGACTTAGTTGATAACTGAGAACTGCTCCTGGGTCCAAGTGCACTATTTTCAAATCTTAGATACTTTTATTCACAAAATTACAATGTGAAATTGTGGGTAAAAATTGTCAACATTGAATGAGTAAAACTTAAAGCCTAGTTGTTCATCATGTAGAATACTGGCCTAAGGAACACAGACTTGAAATTAGTTAGGAAGGAAACTAGCATAGAATTTAGAAGACATGCCTATTTAATCAGTGGACCTATAACATCAGGTAAAGTAGAAGATTACCTTTTCAAAATTGAACAGATTAATTAATGGACTAACAGGATGAAAATAGAGGATTACTTGCTAAAAAATGAATAATGAACCTATAACATAGGGTGAAGTAGATTACTATTTAAAAAATGAAGAGATTACTCAATGAGCACATTCAAATGGGACTAAAATCAGACCCCACAGTTTGCAAATAAACCATAAAAACTGCAGGGAACTTAAAGTCTTCAGGAGGTATTCTATTTAATTTAAACTCTTTAATCAACTATTCTAAATGAACAACCACTATTTACAGTAATAAAACCTGAAAAAGATTTGGAGACTACAAAGGTCAAGCAATTCTCAAAGTAACTTCCTTTGTTGTATTTTATGAGGGTTCACTTAATACATGTGCTTACTATCTCAGAGTTGTGGGCACCATCCTTCCTAAGAAAACTCAGGATCTGGTATAAATAGTAGAAATAAAAGAGTAAGTATCTATAGGGTAAAGTAAGAAAGAGGGAAAGAAAAGATAAATGTGCTCCAAAGAAATGGGATAAAATCAACATCTCTTAGCATGAATGTTGCAGGCCAAAACTCATCTCATTTATGCTTGAAGAGAGAATATACCATACCTGTCATCTCTCTGCTTGCTAAGCAGGAAATGAAGCTGGCCAACTAACACATATGAACTCTGTTCACAGAGCCCAAAATCAACTTTCTACTCACAGCAGAGGCCTGTTTAGGAAAAGGCCTACACAATGACAGAAGAACGCATGCTAACCATCTATATTAATCAACCTAGTCCCTCATAAGTAATTTTAAATATGAATTAATAAAGAAGCACTGCCCAACATTTGAGGAAAATCAATAATGTGAAATAAAAATGAAAAGGTAAATAAAGAAAATGAATAAGTTTGAATGAAACAAGATTATTTGGGAGAACAGAAGAAAACTTTTTTAAATTTTTGATATTTAATTAATTGATTAATGAAAATGTATGATACCCAAAAAACAAAAACAGACTGCCATCTATTTTTTTAAAAAATCAAAGACCCAAATAAAGAGTTCTTAGAAGTAAAAATATGATTGGTAAAAAAAAAAAAAAAATAGAAATAGGAATAAATAAGTAAGGTATCTTCCAAGCATTGAACAAAAAAAGACTAAAAGGTAGAAATACAGAAAAATTTGACTGTCATATAAGATGGGATGAAAGGAAAAAACTTCAGAAAGAAAATAGGAGGGAGTAATCAAAGATATAGTAGAAGAAAAATATCCCAGAGCTGAAGAAAATTACTAGATAAGAATGGTACCACAAAGATTATTGAAAAAGTCTTATACCTAGACACATTCCAATAAAATTTTAAGTACTCCCAAGATAAAGAGAAAACCCTAGAAGCTTCCAGAAAATGAAACCAAAAGCAAGCAAGACTCATATTGCTACCAAATATCTCATTCAAAATACTGGATGCTAGAAGAAATGGAACAATATCTTCAAGGTTCTGAGAAGGGGATTAATATCGACCCTAGAATTTTACGCAAACTATTAATAACATGTGATGACAAAATAAGTGCATTTTCAAACACAAAAAAACTCTGAAAGCTTTTCACAGATACATCTAATGCGAAAAAAATTACTTTAGAGGCAATTGAGCAATATTCAATTCAATGATTCAAAAAACACTGACAGCTAAAGACATCACACACACACACACACACACAAAACAGAAGGAATTGGGAAAGAAAATGACAAAATTTTGAACATTTCCTTTTCTGTGGTTGATATCTTTCTTCTTGGTTGTTCATTGATACAGTATTTAAAACTAACCTAAAGACGAAGTCTAGAATTCTTAACTATAGTTATAATATTGAGTAGAAACAATAATATCATTTTACATAGACATGAATCAAAAGATAGTATCTGAAGTTAATTAAGAAATACTGGTTTAAGTGTAACATCTAAAGTTATAAATGTATATGAATAAAAATAATAATATATAATTATATATAATAAATTAAAATTATCAGTAAGGAGAAAGGTGTGAGAGTAATAGAATTAAGTCAATTTCTCCTTTTCATACTGGGGTAAAAACAGATGCTATGCTAAGTTGCTGAATACAGAAAGAAATACAAGATTTAAACACCAGAAGAACTAACAATAAGAATTATGAAAAGTGGTTATATCTGAAAAGTGGAACTGGAGTTAAATGATATCATGGGATATTTTTAGTTTCATACTCTTTTGCATTGTTTAAATTTTTGCCATGGGCATATATTACTATAATAATATTAGTAATAATAAAAAATAATTATCTCAAGTACTAACCATGATATGGATTTCTAGCACCTCACTCACCATATTCAAATATGGAAAATACAATCCCAGAATCTCTATGTATTCCCAGATATGAGTGCCAAAAACATCATAGAAGGTTTTCAGATTTTTAGAAGAAATAATATTTTTATAGTATAATTTAAATATGATAAGAATTCAGGTGGGACCTCCTGAGTTCCATCTTGTTTACCGCATAGGTCACTTTACCAGTGTAGTTTTTAACTTCCCATCAGTTTTTGTCAAGCCAAGAATTAAAACCCTGTGAAGTAGGAGCATCAGTTCCTCTTTTGAGGCAACCAAGACAGCATTCAGTAGATCCTAGGACACCAAATAATCACCAGTAAAATTCAAAAGTCCCAACCATTTCACTCTTCTTAGCCCTTTAATCCCAATAGTCCAATTATGAGTACAAACAGGCCCTAGGTTGAAGTTAATGTAAGAGGAAATTGATCACTTTCCAACCAGTTCATAGAATCCTTCCTAAGTGTAGCAATAAGCACAGAGGAGGTAATTATAGTTCTGTTTCCCAGATTTCCCCTAGGGCTCTGCTATGCACTTCCATTCAGCAAGATCAGTTTCTCTTAGTAAAGAATTATTCATTCATATGTATTCAACTCACCAAAGGAGAACAGTCCCAGAAATGCAATCCCCTCCTTCTGCATTGGCTCCCAGTAGAACTCTACCAAGCCTACTCCCAGACCAGTCATTCAGATGTCCAGAGACAAGTATCTCTACCATGGAGATGCCTAAAGTAAAGAACAGTTGAAAGATTACCTAGCCTGTGTGAACCACGTACAATTTCAGGAAATGCATCAGGATTTTTCCATGAGACACAACATCAAGTAGTTCTGAGAATGAACAGAATGGCAGTAGTTTGCTTGCTTTTATGTTTCCTTCTAACATTTTGCCCTCAAAACAAAAGGTTTAAAATCATGGTTATAAAAACAGGTTATTAAAATTGAGATGCTCTTAAAACCTAGCAGGAAAGCTGACTCCTCCAGATTCTTATACATGGAACCCCAACCAACAACATTTCAGGGAAGAAATTTTAATGAGTGGCAATTTTCAGGAAATCTAATGAGAAGAACACAACTTTTTTCTTATGATATAGTAGCTCTAACACTGCAGCTGTTGTGGGTGACTTGGCCCAAATAAAAAGGGGCAAGCTCATCAAAACAAGATGTATTATATGTAACTATTTGGGACAGTATACTTTCTTTTTTTTTTACAACACAATACTCAGACTGGAGTGTGCCTCATGGTGATTTATACAGAAAGACTTCACGCAGGGAAAGGGAGGTCAAGAAATGGATGGAACTAGTAGTTACACTAATGTATGTATTGATATTTCTCAAAACTCATCTAATTGTACTCCTAAGAGCTGTGCATTTACAGGGTATAAAGTTTACCTCAGTTTAAGAAGAAAGACATAGAGTCATCCTGACGTTTGAAGACCGCAGGAAGATGAGGGCTTAGAAAGGCATTGTTTTACCTGTGAGCAGTCCTCTTTTTGCACAGTTCCAGTATGTATGAATTTCAGTTACCACGGTTCAGTTAAATAACAGCAGTTCCCTGACATATAGTTCAAATTTCAGTTGCCACAATAGACTACCTAATTGCATAAAGTGCAAACTTCATTGTTAGCCCTTCAGTCCACAGATCACTATGTAAATAATGGATGTACTCATGATTGGTGACCCATCATGTCACTTCTTTCAAAGTCTGTTGGTGACTGGTCACTGAGCATCTGTTATTCAGTTCACACAAGCTTGTAGTTGTGTTGCTTCCTTGACTTTTAGTGGTAAACCCTTAAGACATTTTATGAAAATGAATACTTAAAAGAGAGAATTAGCCAATAGAATGAAAGTGCAGCAAAGAAACAAAAAGTGGTAACACTTGGAAGTGAAATTCGAATCAAACGTCTATTTAAAAAAAAAAGGAGCTGACTGGGAATACTGACACTGCTGCCCTTCAAGAGACCCTAGATATACAGCTGGAGGAACTGAGTGAAGGCCAACAACTTACCCACATGAATGATAAAAGCACTTGTGACAAAAAAGATAAAGGTGTCACAGAGGAAGTGACACCAGGAAAAAAGTTCACATTAAAGGAACTCTCAGAGATATTTCATGACATTGAAAGCACAACAGTTAAAATGCTGGGAGCTGGTCCAAAGGAGTGTGACAATTCCCAAAGCATAGAAGAGATGCTCACTCCATACCATAAGTTATATGACAAGAAGAAGGCAACCACTTTTCAATCTATTTTTCTTAAGTTTTTTACAAAGAAATAATACACCTTAATTCTCAATGTTTCTAATGTTTTAAATTACAGTGTTATAAATAAATATTAATTTTACTATTTTTTATTTTGTTATGCATTTCCAATCAATAGTAAGATAGTTTTTAAATTTTTGACATTTTGAAGGGTAGAAGAACAATTGTAATTTTTTCATTGATTTTTAATTTTTTAAAATTTCATTGTGGTAAGAACACTTAAGATGAGATCTACCCCCTTAACAAATTTTTAAGTTCCCATTACAGTTGACCCTTGAACAATGCAGGGTTAAGGGCACCAGCCCCCTGCAGTCGAAAATCCACATATAACTTCTGACTCCCCCTAAACTTAACTACTAATAGTCTATGTTGACTGGAAGCGTTACCAATAATATAAACAGTCGATTAATACATATTTTGAATTATACGTACATGTATCATATACGGTATTATTACGATAAAGTAAGCTAGAAAAAAGAAAATATTATTAAGAAAATCAAAATTAAGAGAAAATACATTTACAGTACTATACTGTATTTATTGATACCGTAAGTTTATGTCATCTGTTTGCAAGATGAATCATCTGTCTGTCACTATCTACGTTAATATTGTCTTATATGATACAAAACATTATATGCTCTATGTATTACTAACACTCGACATCAAAAATGAAAAGATAATGTGAAAAAGAAATTCATATTTACTTATAGGTATACCAATTCATGCACTGATAACAGCATTTGTAGCAGCAGTATAATTGCTTTATGATAGCATACTGTAATCAATATAATTGTTTCACAGTAGCCTAGCTATACCTAATGAATGAATTATTATAATATTTTTATGGCATAAAATATTATAGTAATATTCATAATACAGTATTGGAAACATTGTTACACTTTTTAAAAAACTTATCTGTCATCATAAGCTGATACACAGTTTCTCCAATTATAAGGGAGAGAGGCATACTATACAAAAATGTTTCAAAAATTCTTTGAAAGCAAAGTTATAAAACAGTAAGGAAACTAACAGGTTATTAATTTTATATTAAATATCTCTCACCTTATGCCTACATAAGGATAGACTAGTATCTACATATATATTATGCATTCATGACACACCTGACTTTTTTCAATATTTCTAGGCTACGTGGTTTGTCTATGATTTTTTTCAAATTGTCTCAAATCTCCAAAAAATTTTCCGATATATTTATTGAAAAAAATCCAGGTATGAGTGGACCCATACAGTACAAACCCATGTTGTTCAAGGGTCAACTGAATAGTACTGATGACTACAGGTACAACGTAGTACAGCGGATCTTTAGTATTTACTCATCTTGCTTAACTTTATGCTCATTGATTAACAAGTCCCCATTTCTCCCTCCCCCCAGCCCCTGGCAACCACCATTCTACTATTTGAGTCTATGATTTTGACTATTTTAGATACCTCATACAAGTAGAATCATGCAGTATTTGTCTTCCTCTGATAGCTTATTTCACTTAGCATAATGTCCTCAAGGTTCATCTATATTGTCACATATTGTAGAATTTCCTTCCTTTTTAAGACCAAATAATAAGTATTGTATGTATATACCACATCTTCTTTATCCATACATACATCAGTGGACATTTAGGTTTCCACATCTTGGCTACTGTGGATAGTGATGCAATGAACATGGGAGTGCTAATATGCCTTCAAGAATCTCATTTCAATTCTTTCAGATAAATACCCAGAAGTGAGACTGCTGGATCATATGGTAATTCTATTTTAATTTTTTGAGAAATGTCCTTTCTATTTTCCACAGCATCAGCACCATTTTACATTCCCACCAACAAGCTGTGAGGATTCCAATTTCTCTTCATTCTAGCCAACACTTATTGTCCTTTATTTTAATAACAGCCATCCTGACAGGAGTGATGTGATATCTCGTTGTGGTTTGGATTTGCACTTCCCTGATGATTAGTGACATTGAACATTTTTTCATATACCTGTTGCCCATTTGGAGGTGAGAGACACATACTAAAAACTATAAAACACTGATGAAAGAAATTAAAGAAGATACAAACAAATGAAAAGACATGTCTTGTTCATGGATTGGAAGACTTAATATTTTTTAAATGCCCTTACTGCCCAAAGTGGTCTAGAGATTCAGTGGAATCCTTATCAAAATCCCAATGGCATTTTTTACAGAAATAGGAAAAACAATTCCATAAATTCAAATGGAACCACAAAAGACCACAAATAGCCAAATCAATCTTGAGAAAGAAAAACATAGCTGGAAGCATCACATTTCCTGATTTCAAAATATATTACAAAACTATAGTAATCAAAACGGTATGGCCCAGGCATAAAGCCAGCCATGTATGAAACAGAATATAGAGCTCAGAAATAAATCCTTGCATTTATGGTCAACTGATCTTCAACAATGGTGCCAGGAAAACAGTATGGGAAAAGGACAGTCTCTTCAATAAATGATGTTGGGAAAACTGGATATCCACAGGCGAAAGAATGAAATTGGACACCTATACACAAAAGCAACTCAAAACGGATTGATTTAAACATAAGATCTGAAACTGTAAAACTTGAAGAACACATAAGGGAAAAGCTTCATGACATGAAGTCTTTCCAATGACCTCACAGATATGACAGCAAAAGTATAAGTAACAAAAACAAATTAGTGGGACAACATGAAACTATAAAGCTTCTGCAAAGCAATGGAAACAATCAACAGACTCAAAATACAACATATGGAAACACAGAGAAGGAAAACCAGAGTCCTGCCTCCTTTCAATACTGCTGTTTTCCACAGCCCTGCACCATGTTGGAAATATTCTGTTCAGGACCTCTTCTAGACTCCTAGTGCCTGGAGTTTTAGTCACCTGGGGAAGCAGACCACATGCCACAAGCCCTGATGTTTTCCACCTACACCATATCTACCTGAAAGTTCCTCAATTATCACTCTCACCTCAAGATTCAACCCTAAGTATTGGGATCGAGTAAAACTCTGGTACCTGCCCTACTCTCTCATCTGACTTCCTTTACTTCTCATTATCTCTCAGGTTAGACTCAGGCTTATCTTTATACAATAATATCCTTTTGCTAGGAGAACAGGTCTTTCAGTGAAGAATTCCGGGATAAAGTTTTATTTTCTCTACGGTCAGGGAAGAAAACGACCAATCGAAGACCACCAACCTCGACTGTCGGTATGCTATAGAAATCTCTAAACAAAGCCCAGATTTTAAGACAATCCTGTTGCAAAGTCCTCTATTGGATGTTTTATGGTGACTATTAATGCCTTCTCTTTGTATCCCAGTGGTAGCATTCCCAACATCCACCCCAACCCCTACTTCTACTTCATACTCACCTCCAGTAAGATGGAGGGCTCTACTTGAATACGGAGATCATCTCATGATAATGCAAAAGAAAGGGGACATTAATGTGCTTCAAGTATTATTTCCCTTAAATGAAATAGATGTGATGATGAGAAACTCCCCCATGCCAATAGCACATGAGTGCTGTCTACAAGAAGATGGCTGTGGCCCAGAAAAAGGTTGTTGGCTTGTGAGTTCCCTGAGAGGACCATGACTTTATGTACATAACACTAGAAAAAAGGGGAGATCAACTGAATGCAGCCAAAAGGGCAGTTTAAAAAAAGGAGTTTGGGACCCCCCTGGTGGTGCAGTGGTTAAGAATCTGTCTGCCAATGCAGGGGACACAGGTTCGAGCCCTGGTCCGGGAAGATCCCACATGCTGCGGAGCAACTAAGCCCATGCACCACCGCTACTGAGCCTGCGCTCTAGAGCCCACAAGCCACAACTCCTGAGCCCGTGTGCCACAACTACTGAAGCCCGTGAGCCTAGAGCCCATGCTCTGCAACAAGAGAAGCCACCGCAATGAGAAGCCCACGCACCGCAATGAAGACCCAACACAGCCAAAAATTAATTAATTAATTAATTAATTGTTGAAAAAAAGGAGTTCAAGGAGACTTCCACACTTCCCTTGTAAGGAAGTTTGTCCTTGCTGCTTCCACTTTGCAGAGCTACTATTACATAAACAAATTATGAGAAATAGTTAAAATCTTAGAAAAGTTTAAAATTAAAATTAAAATTTACACATATATAAAAACCAATGAAGGCTAAAAAATTAATTTAAAATTTGAAAGAAAAAGAAAATAATTAAAAATGGGGAAAAGAAGAAAAAAGATTAAAATTTTAAAAGGCTAAAATGAGTAAGGTTAACCAAAGGAAATAAGAAATATAAAACTATCAAAAATCAGGAGCAAATAAAAGTCATCAAGTGAAAAATTTTAACTAAAGGAAGGAAAAGTAACTTTAAATTTAAGAGAAAACAGAAATTTGCAAAAATAATTTGCCATGCTGGGTTACATGGCACAGATCCCCCCATCGAACTGAAGGAGTTTCTCCCCCAGGTCCTGGGAAAGCTGTCTCCCAACCTCTCAGCTTCAGCCCTCTCAGATGTTTTCTTCTACTGAAGAGAGCCACTGTGCCCTAAGACAGCCACATCCATCGTGGGGATATAAATCATTGTGGGGAGACAAAGCCCAGGCAGATCCGGTCATGCCAGCTTGAGACAACTCTAACCAGCCATCCCAGCTTCAGAGCTCATCATGAATACGTTTAGTCACTGGTAACACACATGAGCTTTAGGCAATGTGGATTTAGGGGTCTACTAATTCAAAAAACATTTAGGGCTATAGTGGTCTAGGATATCTTGAAAAATCCCCTGAAAGTAAAGGACAAATTATTGAATATCCCACAACAAAGAAGGAAACACTATGCCTGGTAAAACTCTTTGTGTTCTTGAGGCATGTTGCACCTGAAAATACAGCTGCCAAATGCCATGCAACACAGATGGCTGCCAGATTTGAGGGACCTAGAGCAAGAAAAATCTCTCCAGCAAATTTAGGCTGATGTACTAGCAGCCCTGATGCATGAGCTATGCAACCCAGAAGACCCTATGGTGTTAGATGTATCAATGCTGGGGAAGGGTACCATGTGGAGTTTTTGGCAAGTCCTCATGGGAGAATTACAACATAGACCCCTAGCGTTCTGGAGCAGGGCTGTGCAATCTTCAGCAGAGAAATGTACACCTTTTGAAAAATGGTTCTTGATATGCTGATTGAATCCTGATAGGGACAGAATGTTTAACTATAGGAGAACAAGTCACCTTGCAGCCTGAACTGCCCATCATGAGCTGGATTCTATTAAATCTACCAAGTCATAAAGTCAGACTGGCCCAGCAGCAATCCATTGTGAAACTGAAGTGGTATAACTGGGATTGAGCATAAGCAGGATATAAGACCAAAAGCAGCCTGGTGGGCAGATAGTCCAGAACCCCATGTGTCCACCACAGTGGTCCCTTCCTCAGCTCATAACAATGGTCGCATTTGTGGGGAGGACTGAAGAACGAGAAGACAATGAAATGCGTTGTTATTCATGAGTAAGTCAGCTCAGTATTTAGATTCAAGCTGAACATGGATGGCAGCTGCACTACAGCCTTTCTGAGAAGTACCCTTAAAGGACAGAGCTCAGGGGAAATCCTCCAAGTGGGCATATTCTGAGGCAGTGCATTTGATCAACCACTTAGAGTGGAAGGAAGAGTGGCTTGAGGTTAGCCCAGCATTTACGTGAACTTACGGGCAGTGGCAAATGCCTCAAATGACTGGACAGTTGTCTAGAAAGAAATAGATTGGAAGATCATGGACTAGGAAATCTAAGGTAGAGGCATGTGAGGTACCAAACAGAAGAAGACACAAAGTATGAAGATCTTTGTATCATGCATGTTAACAGCCATCAGAGAGTATCCCACCATGGATGAAACACCAAAACACCTAAAGGACACAAAGACTTAGCAAACTGACATCAGTCAGTCTCTGACATGTATGAATGAACAGCTGATACTATCCACAGGCCCAAGAGTATGGGTTCCCACTTGTCAGCGCTACTGTAGCTTTTCCAGCTACTGCATGTCTAACCTGTCAGTAATAGATACCAATGCAGAGGCTAGGATAATCTAGAACAGATAATAGAGGAAAGAAATAAACATCAGTTGTGTACTCAAAACCAGATGTATCATCAGGGTCCACTACCTTTTCCTTACACGTTTTGAATAGGTTCCCTCAAGAAAAGAGACCTAACAAATTCCTGGAAGAGCTACTCAGGAACTTAACTGGTAGATACAAGTAGTGTCTGCACGTAAGTTCTTGAAGCAGCTCCTCCAGGAGTTTGGCAGGTCTCTCTTCTTGGTCTTGAGTCCTGTGCCTTAGTACTAAGTTGCGAACCACCCAGATCCCCTATTACAGACTGAAAGATTTATTCCACCTAGCTGCAGGAAAGATTGTTGGCAAATAGCTTCCAGATGTCAGCCCTCTCTGGGGAACTGTAAGTTCCCCAAGAACACCTGCCTTAGTGTTTCCCACGGGTAGCCTGTATTCCATAACTCATGTATATGACTGGTACAAAGACCCAGCCAGCTTGCCTCAACTTGGGACAACCCTGAAGGATCATCCCTGATCTTCTTTTTTTTGTTCTACTTTTTAGTGATTGGTACCAAGACATAAAACTGAAAGTCATCTTTTAGGTTTTCCTGACCCTCATCTTCAACATCCAATGAGTGCTTCCTGTCTACCAGACCCCATACCGAGTGCTTTACCTGCGTTGTCTCCTTTACACCTCGCCACTGCCCTCTGAGACAGTGACTGCTCTTATCTCCATCTACAGGTAAGAAAATTCCAGTTTAGAGGTAAGAAGTAAATTTCCAAAGTTATACAGCAACTAAATGGAGAAAACAGTTTCAGACTATCTGCTCTAGAACCAAATCCTGAGCCAAATCTCTGTATGCTTTTGCATCAGAAAAGCCAACACGTTCCTATTTTTAATTTTGCATCCTCACCCAGTCACTTTTGGAAAGGAATATTAATTATCCAGAAGCAATTTTAAAGAAAATGTTCCTCCTTGCCACAAGGAACAGAAGTTCATTCAGGTTACCTCATCTCATGCATGGTTAACATGATACATATGCTGTCTAATAACAGGATCTCTTAGACTCTAGAAAGAGACATACAATAAGACCTTTTGAAGAGAAAGAAATTAGGGACAAAATGAATATTTAGGATCCAAGAAACTCCAAAAGCCAGCTTATCTTGATGCTTTTCAGCTACAGTTTGTTGATATTTACTCTAGCATTTATCAGTTGGCATGGCTTAGTTCTTTCTCTGATTTTTCTTCTTTCTGGGTGTATCTCTCCACTTACACTTCTTCTACTAACTCCTCTATCCCTTCCCCATATCTCTAGGTCAAACTCCTGAGGGAGTAAAATCATATTTGAGTAGAGCTTTCAAGTCAAGACTTCTTGAATGCTTTTGGCTGCCTGTAATTGCGTGCCCTTGGGAAGTTCCAGTTCAATAAAATGTGGCCAGGGTAGGGAAGACCAGACATTGCAGATATAGGAAATGACCACCTATGCCTAAAGACGTTCTGGGAAAGGTGCCTTCAGCCAGCAATGGACAGTAGGGAAGTTTCCCTTTGAAGGAGATTGACAAGGCAGGCCTTTTCAGCTTCGACGATCCAGTATGTTGTGGAAGACTTGTCAGGGATAGAACACACATTTAACACTTTACCACTAAAGTAAGGCTTTTCCCCACCCATTAGAAGAAATGACCTATTTCTCTCTGCTATAATCCCTACTAGTTGCTGCTTCAATGTGTGAGACAGGCCAGGACTTCAAATGTGTTTCTTATGGGAGTTTATGGAATGTGATGACTGAAAGACACCTACTCCTGGATTTTCCTCTGTGGGAAATAGGACATGATGAAATAGTCCAATATCAGAGGAATGATATAATCAGATCATCGTTTGAGAAAGTTAGTCTTGAATATGGGGTTAGTGAGATATTGAAGCAAGAGGAACTGAGAGACAGAGCAGTAAAGATGCTTTGCCAGAGTTTACATGAGAGATATTGTGGGTCTTACTATGAAAGAGGCAATGGGAATGGAGAGAAGCATAAGCCAGAGGTATTTTATAGTAGGTAAAAATTAATGCTAATGACAATGAGATAAGGAGTGGAATCAATGGCAGGAGTGAGAGATGCCAACTATGACATGAAGATTGGTGATTTTAGGGACGATGGGGCCTGTAGTTAAGGCAAGAAGTACAGGTGGAGCAGAGGATTTTTTTTTATGGGGAAAGGATGACATATGACACATTTGATTTCGAACATGTTGCATTTGAATTTTCTTCAAGTGATCCATGTGGAACTTTCCAGAAGGAAGTATAAATCTGGATTTGGAGCTTAGAATAGAGATTGGAAATGGTCATATACATTTGGCAGCATATGGTCCATTCTAGCCCTTCCACTTTGAATATTACTTTCAATAAAGGAAAACATGCCAAATAGAATGTGCATTTCTTTCTGTGATCCCCAAAATAGACGTTATCTCTTTTTTCTTATTGCTTGCAGCATACTGAATTTCCGAGAGAAAAAAAAAATCCCCCAAGATTACATACTAAATGATTTCATTTGTATAACATTTTTGAAAAAACAAGAATATATAAAATGTTATAAATGAAGACCACATTAATGGTTTCCAGAAGTTGGGCAGGGGGTACTGGATGGAGGTGGGTGTGGTTATTAAAAGGGCACCATGAGGGAGTTTGTGGTGATGGAACTGTTGTGGAGCTTGACTGTGGTGGTGGTTCCCATCAACATGCACATGTGATAAAATTACATATAACAAAACATACACACACACATAAGCACAGGCAAAACTGGGCAAATAGAAATGAAGACTGATGGATGGATCAATGTTGATCTCCTGGCTGTGATATTGTATTCTTCATTTTCAAGACATTACCATTGGAGAAAACTGGGTAAAGGGTAAATGGGATCTCTGTATCATTTCTTATAACTGCATGTGACTCTACAATTATCTGAAAATAAAAAGTGTAATTTTTAAAAATAGAAAAGCAAGATTATTTTGAGGAAAAAAAGTATGTTTTCCCCTTATTTTTCCTCCATTTGCTTCCTTCACTTAGGAAACATTTGTGGCAAGCTGGTGGAGACAACAGAATTTGAGGAGGAAAGAGTATCCCAAAGTCTAAGAATAACTTGCCCTCATTGGGATAGAGCAGGGTGAGGGAATTTGAGAAAAAAGTAAAGAGAGAAAGAGACTGAAGAGTTCTCAGCACTGGATGATTGCGACAAGAATAAGGGATGTTTATTAAGATGCTGGCTGCTGACCAAGGAATGCCCAAGAACGAGGGCCAGCATACTGTACAAAGCAATGCCAAAGTACCCCCAGCATTTTTATACACCCAAACAAAGGGACAGGTGCGCATCTAGTGAATAGTGTTATTTGAAGGAGGTGCTCTCCCACCTACATTTAGGGAATGATGTTAAACAGAGCCATCTTGAGACCCACCCCCTGCTCAGCCCAGCTACAGTACCTTTCTGTTTCTTTAGCATTCATCTTAATCCTATAGAAAGTCTACATTATTGTTTTTCCATCATCCTGTATGCTTTTTGTTATTTAAACCTCCTTTGGACATTAGTGGATTCCTTATAAGATTGGAGCTCAGCAGAGAGACTTCTTTGCCGCCACACTGATTTCTTTATACACCTCTAACTTTCATAGTGCATGGGGACCATGAGTATTTTGTTTTCTGAAATTCTATTTGGGGGACCTTCTACCAATCTGAAGCCACATTCTTCTCTATAATCACCCACCAATGAACTATTCTTTCCTCTGATTTTGTTTCAATTTGATTTCCTTGACACTAATTTATATATCTGATTATTCTTGGAATTACTTTATTTTTTTTCCTTATTATGAAATCTGAGATTTCTTGTATTACTTCTGCATCACCAGTGAGTTCTTCCTTCCTGACAAGAACTGGCTCCAAAGTTCTGCATGTTACAACTTCTATCTTCTTGGAGAACAAAGTCTCATCAAGCCAATTGAAGAGTATATCAAAACCATGCTTTTGGCAGAGTAAGGCTTTTCAGCAGATGTCTGAATAGTTCAAGTTTCCTATAACAACCAGATCATATCTCTGCACCTGCTTTATAATCCGTGTGAGAAATGCATCATTCCTCTCCCCTAACTGCCCAGCCATCCACAGTAGTGACATCACATGTTTCCTTCTCAGTTTACCCTTAACCAGATGTTCTCAACTGTGTTTCCAAAATTAGGCTTATTAACTTTCTTCTGTAGGAAACTTCGATACTCTCCAGCCATTTCTGTTAGGTGTATTTTTCTTATCAATGCTTAAGGTCACTTTCATTGCCATTTATGGTATTGGTGATTGTTCTGAGCAGATGTGTATCAATTTGTGGTAAAATTCTTCAGTTATTTTATTACTCTATGCAACAGTATGTAGGTACCTGTAATCATAAGTGTCAATCATGGCCTTCTTATTTACTTTTCCCCCTGAGAGGCAATAAGTCCTCCCTCCTCTAAAGGAGAAAGCTATACCACAGCAGCAATTATTGATGATATCAAAATGTTACAGAGTTCTTTGAGGACATTTTCTTCTTTCCCCTCAATTTTCACTTTTTATATGCCTTTTCAAACAGGTTGGTGGGGCTCCTGTTAAATATGTTCTTCTCAGGCAACTGCCCAATGAGTCAGAATGGGCTGAATTTCATCAAATGGTAAGAAAAATCATTCTCATCTGAATCACTGTTCAACTTGTTTGACAGTGAGCATACAAATGTAAATAACAGAGAAAAAAACTTCAACTCTCCCTGTGGCGCCAAGTAACTGATTCTGAGAGGACAAATTGTCTTATACGGGTGAGGCAGGGATTTTTTTTTCTTCTGACCACACCACACAGCTTGCAGGATCTCAGTTCCCCAACCAAGAACTGAACCCAGGCCACGGCGGCAGTGAAAGTGCCGAATCCTAGCGACTAGACCACCAGGGAACTCCCCAGGAATTCTTAAACAAAAATGTTTTCATTGTTTTTAGCTCCCCTTTTGTGGGTTTTTTGCCTTTACATTTTGCAGCTTGCTTTATGAGTACCAGCATCATTGTACAAGTTCCTCATAGATGTTAATGACCCAGAATGATAAGCTTTTAGTATAATCTCTACTCATAGCTTCTTCATATCATTCCAAAAGATATTCCCAAACATGCTAGTTCAATGATTGTTAATATAACACAAAGTGATTTGTAGAGTTTTGCTTGGGATGTTCCTATGCTTGTTTTAAACAACATTTAAAAGGAAAAGTTAAAAAATACTTTTCTGTTCGTATTCACAATTCCATAACAAGTGTCTCCTTTGTCATGCAGCAGTAGGGGTGCAGGTTCTAAAATGAGAACATTGATGACATCCAGATAAGGGGGATTGTCTGCTTCCAGACAGGAAAGTCCCCTTGGTGACCAATTTCTTCCCAAGAAAGTCATAGGACAAGTAGATGACAGGGAATCCACTAGCCTGAGTAATCAGGTAGCTAGTATGTAACACATTAGCAGTCCAGGTCACCTGTTTTCACATGTGGCCAAAACACAAGCAGAGGAGAGAAGCAAAAAATAGAAAAATGTAAAGATCAGAAATAATGTAAACACAACCTAAATTGCAATGAATGAATGCCAGGAAAAGCATCAAAATCAACAGTGCAATGCAAGGTAAGAAATACAACCACAGGAGACAGAACAATTGTAAGAGAAGAAAAAGGAAAAGGAAATATAAGAGCGCAAAATTACCAGGGAGAGGCAACAAAGCTATTGTAACGAAAGATTTAGAACATAACACTTTTTCAATATTTAGTTAATATTATTTTTAACTGTATAAAGCAATAATAATGTATGATGTTAATGGAATTTAAAGTATATTGTGACATGGAAGCAACCTAAATGTCCATCAACAGATGAATGGATAAAGAAGATGTGCTATATATAGGTAGGTAGGTAGGTAGATAGATAGATATAGGTATACATATAATGGAATATTAGCCATAAAAAAGAATGATATAATGCCATCTGCAGCAACATGGATAGACCTAGAGATTATCATATTAAGTAAGTCACACAGAGAAAGACAAATAACATATGCTATCACTTACATGTGCAATCTAAAATATGATACAAATGAACTTATTTACAAAAGAGAAACAGACTCACAGACATAGAAAACAAATTTACAGTTACCAAAGGGGAAAAGGGGAGGGGGAGGGATAAATTAAGAGTTTGGGACTGGCAGATACAAACTACTATAGATAAAATAGATAAACAACAAGGTCCTACTGTATAGCACAGGGAACTATATTCAATATCTTGCAATAAACCACAATGGAAAAGAATATGAAAAAGCATATATTGTGAGGAAGAATGAAATGTACAAACATATGACAAAAGTTACACAAATGATAGAGTGAAAGTGATCTAAGATTCTTTCATTATTTGGGAGAAAAGTAAGAGTTTTTATTAACATTAAAATTTGATGTCAAGAAGCCTCATTAATTTCTAGGAGTAATCACTAAAACAATAGCAAACAAGTATAGACTTCCAAATTAATAAGGCAGTGGTAAAAAAATCAAATGATTTGAAAAAAATACTCAAGTCAAATGAAAGAAAGGGAATAGAATCAGAGAATAGGCAAAACAAATAAAAAGCAGATAGATGGGAGGAGACCTTCAAGATGGCTGAGGACTAAGACGTGGAGATCACCTTCCTCCCCACAAATACATCAGAAATACACCTACGTGTGGAACAACTCCTACAGAAGACCTACTGAATGATGGCAGAAGACCTCAGACTTCCCAAAAGGCAAGAAATTCCCGATGCACCTGGGTAGGGCAAAAGAAAAAAGGAAAAACGGAGACAAAAGAATAGGGACAGGACTGACCCCTCTGGGAGGGAGCTGGGAAGGAGGAAAAGTTTCCACACACGAGGAAGCCCCTTCACTGGCAGAGACGGGGGGTAGCAGGGGGCAAGCTTCAGAGCCACGGAGGAGAGCGCAGCAACAGGGGTGCAGAGGGCAAAGCGGAGAGATTCCCGCATAGAGGATCGGTGCCGACCAGCACTCACCAGCCCGAGAGGCTTGTCTGCTCACCCGCCGGGGTGGGCGGGGGCTGGGAGCTGAGGCTCGGGCTTCAGAGGTCAGACCCCAGGAAGAGGACTGGGGTTGGCGGCGTGAACACAGCCTGAAGGGGGCTAGTGCGCCACGGCTAGCCGGGAGGGAGTCTGGGAAAAAGTCTGGAACCGCCTAAGAGGCAAGAGACCATTGTTTCAGGGTGTGGAAGGAGAGGGGATTCAGAGCACCACCTAAACGAGCTCCAGAGACGGGCGCGAGCCGCGGCTATCAGCGCGGACCCCAGAGACGGGCATCAGACGCTAAGGCTGCTGCTGCCGCCACCAAGAAGCCTGTGTGCGAGCACAGGTCACTCTCCACACTGCCCCTCCCGGGAGCCTGTGCAGCCCGCCACTGCCAGGGTCCCATGATCCAGGGACAACTTCCCCGGGAGAACACACGGTGCGCCTCAGGCTGGTGCAACGTCACGCCGGCCTCTGCTGCCACAGGCTTGCCCCGCATTCCATACCCTTCCATCTCCCCAGCCTGAGTGAGCCAGAGCCCCCGAATCACCCGCTCCTTTAACCCCATCCTGTCTGAGCGAAGAACAGATGCCCTCAGGCGACCTACACGCAGAGGCAGGTCCAAATCCAAAGCTGAACCCCGAGAGCTGTGCGGACAAAGAAGAGAAAGGGAAATCTCTCCCAGCAGCCTCAGGAGCAGGAGATTAAATCTCCACAATCAACCTGATGTACCCTGCTTCTGTGGAATAACTGAATAGACAACGAATCAGCCCAAAATTGAGGCAGTGGACTTTGGGAGCAACTGTAGACTTGGGGTTTGCTTTCTGCATCTAATTTGTTTCTGGAATTATGTTTATCTTAGTTCAGTATTTAGAGCTTATTATTTATGGTTGATTTGTTTAATGATTTGGTTGCCCTCTTCCTTTTTTAATTTCTTATATATATATATTTTTTCCTTTTTCTCTTTTTGTGAGTGTGTATGTGCATGCTTCTTTGTGTGATTTTGTCTGTATAGCTTTGCTTCTGCCATTTGTCCTAGGGTTCTGACTGTCCGTTTGTTTTTTTGTTTTTTTAGTATAGTTTTTAGCGCTTGTTATCATTGGTGGCCTTGATTTTTGGTTTGGTTGCTCTCTTCTTTCATACTCTCTTTATTTTAATTATTTTTAATTTTTAATTTTTAATAATTTTTTTCTATTTTAATAAATTTATTTTATTTTACCTATTTATTTTTCCTTCCTCCCTTCCTCCCTCCCTCCCTCTCTCTCTCTCTCTCTTTCTTTCTTTCTTTCTTTCTTTTTCTACCTGTTCTTCTGAGCCATGTGACTGACAGGGTCTTGGTGCTCCTGCTGGGTGTCAGGCCTGAGCCTCTTAGGTGGGAGAGCAGAGTTCGGGACACCAGTCCACCAGAGACCTCCCGGCCTCACGTAATATCAAACGGCGAATGCTCTCCCAGAGATCTCCATCTCAACGCTAAGACCCAGCTCCACTCAACAATGAGCAAGCTACACTGCTGGACACCCTATGCCAAACAACTAGCAAGACAGGAACACAACCCCACCCATTAGCAGAGAGGCTGCCTAAAATCATAATAAGGTCACAGACACCCAAAAACACACCACCGGACATGGTCCTGCCAACCAGAAAGACAAGATCCAGCCTCATCCACCAGAACACAGGCACCAGTCCCCTCCACCAGGAAGCCTAAACAACCCACGGAACCAACCTTACCCACTGGGGGCAGACACCAAAAACAACGGGAACTACGAACCTGCAGCCTGCGAAAAGGAGACCCCAAACACAGTAAGTTAAGCAAAACGAGAAGACAGAGAAATACACAGCAGATGAAGGAGCAAGGTAAAAACCCACAAGACCAAACAAATGAAGAGGAAATAGGCAGTCTACCTGAAAAACAATTCAGAGTAATGATAGTAAAGATGATCCAAAATCTTGGAAACAGAATGGAGAAAATACAAGATACGTTTAACAAGGACCTAGAAGAACTAAAGAGCAAACAAACAATGATGAACAACACAATAAATGAAATTAAAAATTCTCTACAAGGAATCAATAGCAGAATAACTGAGGCAGAAGAACAGATAAGTGACCTGGAAGATAAAATAGTGGAAATAACTACAGCAGAGCAGAATAAAGAAAAAAGAATGAAAAGAATTGAGGACAATCTCAGAGACCTCTGGGACAACATTAAATGCATCAACATTCGAATTATAGTGGTCCCAGAAGAAGAAGAGAAAAAAAAGGGACTGAGAAAATATTTGAAGAGATTATAGTTGAAAACTTCCCTAATATGGGTAAGGAAATAGTCAATCAAGTCCAGGAAGCACAAAGAGTCCCATACAGGATAAATCCATGGAGAAACATGCCAAGACACATATTAATCAAACTATCAAAAATTAAATACAAAGAAAAAATATTAAAAGCAGCAAGGGAAAAGCAACAATTAACATACAAGGGAATCCCTGTAAGGTTAACAGCTGATCTTTCAGCAGAAACTCTGCATGCCAGAAGGGAGTGGCAGGACATATTTAAAGTGATGAAAGTGAAAAACCTACAACCAAGATTACTCTACCCAGCAAGGATCTCATTGAGATTCGACGGAGAAATTAAAACCTTTACAGACAAGCAAAAGCTAAGAGAATTCAGCACCACCAAACCAGCTCTACAACAAATGCTAAAGGAACTTCTGTAGGCAGGAAACACAAGAGAAAGAAAAGACTTACAATAACAAACCCAAAACAATTAAGAAAATCGTAATAGGAACATACATATCAATAACTACCTTAAATGTAAATGGATTAAATGCTCCAACCAAAAGACATAGATGGTTGAATGGATACATAAACAAGACTGGTATACATGCTGTCTACAAGAGACCCACTTCAGACCTAGGGACACATACAGACTGAAAGTGACGGGATGGAAAAAGATATTCCGTGCAAATGGAAATCAAAAGAAAGCTGGAGTAGCAATTCTCATATCAGACAAAATAGACTTTAAAATTAAGACTATTGCAAGAGACAAAGAAGGACACTACATAATGATCAAGGGATCAATGCAAGAAGAAAATATAACAATTGTTAAAAAACTAGAGTAGGAAGAACAAACAAAACCCAGAGTTAGCAGAAGAAAGAAATCATAAAGATCAGAGCAGAAATAAATGAAATAGAAACAGAGAAAACAATAGCAAAGATCAATAAAACTAAAAGCTGGTTCTTTGAGAAGATAAACAAAATTGATAAACCATTAGCCAGACTCACCAAGAAAAAGAGGGAGAGGACTCAAGTCAATAACATTAAAAATGAAAAAGGAGAAGTTACAACAGACACCACAGAAATACAAAGCATTCTAAGAGACTACTACAAGCAACTCTATGCCAATTAAATGGACAACCTGGAAGAAATGGACAAATTCTTAGAAAAGCACAACCTTCTTAGACTGAACCAGGAAGAAATAGAAAATATAAACAGACCAATCACAAGCACTGAAATTTAAACTGTGATTTCAAATCTACCAACAAACAAAAGCCCAGGACCAGATGGCTTCACAGGCGAGTTCTATCAAACATTTAGAGAAGAGCAAACACCTATCCTTCCCAAACTCTTCCAAAATATAGCAGAGGGAGTAACACTCCCAAACTCATTCTACGAGGCCACCATCACCCTGATACCAAAACCAGACAAAGATGTCACAAAAAAAGAAAACTACAGGCCAATATCACTGATGAACATGGATGCAAAAACCCTCAACCAGGTACTAGCAAACAGAATCCAACTGCACATTAAAAGCATCATACACCATGATCAAGTGGGGTTTATCCCAGGAATGCACGGATTATTCAATATATGCAAATCAATCAATGTGATACAGCATATTAACAAATTGAAGGAGAAAAACCATATGATCATCTCAACAGATGCAGAAAAAGCTTTCGACAAAATTCAACACCTATTTATGGTAAAAACCCTCCAGAAAGTAGGCATAGAGGGAACTTACCTCAACATAATAAAGGCCATATATGACAAACCCACAGCCAACATCGTTCTCAATGGTGAAAAACTGAAACCATTTCCACTAAGATCAGGAATAAGACAAGGTTGTCCACTCTCACCACTATTATTCAACATAGTTTTGGAAGTTTTAGACACAGCAATCAGAGAAGAAAAAGAAAGAAAAGGAATCCAAATCAGAAAAGAAGAAGTAAAGCTGTCACTGTTTGCAGATGACATGATACTATACATAGAGAATCCTAAAGATGCTACCAGAAAACTACTAGGACTAATCAATGAATTTGGTAATGAAATCTCTTGCATTCCTATACACTAATGATGAAAAATCTGAAAGAGAAATTAAGGAAACACTCCCATTTACCATTGCAACAAAAAGAGTAAAATACCTAGGAATAAGCACACCTAAGGAGACAAAAGACCTGTATGCAGAAAACTATAAGACACTGATGAAAGAAATTAAAGAGGATACAAACAGATGGAGAGATATACCATGTTCTTGGACTGGAAGAATCAACATTGTGAAAATGACTATGCTACCCAAAGCAATCTACAGATTCAGTGCAATCCCTACCAAACTACCAACGGCATTTTTAACAGAACTAGAATAAAAAATTTCACAATTTGTATGGAAACACAAAAGACCCCGAATAGCCAAAACAATCTTGAGAAAGAAAAACGGAGCTGGAGGAATCAGGCTCCCTGACTTCGAACTATACTACAAAACTACAGTAATCAAGACAGTATGGTACTGGCACAAAAACAGATATACAGATCAATGGAACAAGATAGAAAGCCCAGAGATAAACCCACACACATATGGTCACCTTATTTCTGATAAGGGAGGCAAGAATATACAATGGAGAAAAGACAGCCTCTTCAATAAGTGGTGCTGGGAAAACTGGACAGCTACAGGTAAAAGAATGAAATTAGAACACTCCCTAACACCATACACAAAAATAAACTCAAAATGGATTAAAGACCTAAATGTAAGGCCAGACACTATCAAACTCTTAGAGGAAAGCAAAGGCAAAACACTCTATGATATAAATCACAGCAAGATCCTTTTTGACCCACCTCCTAGAGAAATGGAAATAAAAACAAAAATAAACAAATGGGACCTAATGAAACTTAAAAGTTTTGCACAGCAAAGGAAACCATAAACAAGAAGAAAAGACAACCCTCAGAATGGGAGAAAATATTTGCAAAGGAAGCAACTGACAAAGGATTAATCTCCAAAATTTACAAGCAGCTCATGCAGCTCAATATCAAAAAACAAACAACCCAATCCAAAATGGGCAGAAGACCTAAATAGACATTTCTCCAAAGAAGATATACAGATTGCCAACAAACACATGAAAGGATGCTCAACATCACTAATCATTAGAGAAATGCAAATCAAAACTACAATGAGGTTTCACCTCACATCAGTCAGAATGTCCATAATCAAAAAATCTAGAAACAATAAATGCTGGAGAGGGTGTGGAGGAAAGGGAACCCTCTTGCACTGTTGGTAGGAATGTAAATTGATACAGCCACTATGGAGAACAGTTTGGAGGTTCCTTCAAAAACTAAAAATAGAACTACCATATGACCCAGCAATCCCACTACTGGGCATATACCCTGAGAAAACCATAATTCAAAAAGAGTCTGTACCACACTGTTCACTGCAGCTCTATTTACAATAGCCAGGACATGGAAGCAACCTAAGTGTCCACTGACAGATGCATGGATAAATTAGATGTGGCACATATATACAATGGAATATTACTCAGCCATAAAAAGAAATGAAATTGAGCTATTTGTAGTGAGGTGGATGGACCTAGAGTCTGTCATACAGAGTGAAGTAATTCAGAAAGAGCAAAACAAATACTGTATGCTAACACATATATATATGGAATCTAAAAAAAAAAAAAAAAAAAAATGGTTCTGAAGAACCCAGGGGCAGGACAGGAATAAAGACACAGATGTAAAGAATGGACTTGAGGACATGGGGAGGGGGAAGGGTAAGCTGCAACGAAGTGAGAGAGTGGCATGGACATATATACACTACCAAATGTAAAATAGATAGCTAGTGAGAAGCAGCCACATAGCACAGGGAGATTAGCTCGGTGCTTTGTGACCACCTAGAGGGGTGGCATAGGGAGGGTGGGAGGGAGACACAAGAGGGAGGAGATATGGGGATATATGTGTATGTATAGCTGATTCTTTGTTATAAAGCAGAAACTAACACACCATTGTAAAGCAATTATACTCCAATAAAGATGTTAAAAAAAAAAAATTACCCAGATACCGTTTTCCCAAAGGAGAAAAAAAGCACATAGATGGTAGATTTAAACTCAAATATATTAAGATGTGCATTAAATGTAACTGGATTAAAAAGTTTCAATTAAAAGACAAAGCCTGTTCACCTAGAAATAAAATGTATGCTGTTTAAAAGAGCCATCTAAAGCATAAGGATACAGAAGGGCTTAAAGTAAAAGGCTGTAACAAGATATACGATGCAAACATTAATGAAAACTATATGAGGTAGCATATAAATACCACACAAAATAAGACAAAGAAAAAAGGCACTAGTAAGATAAAGAAGCCCCTTCATAATGATAAAATGTTCAATTTACCAGGAAAATATAATAATTCTAAACCATACTCACCTAATAGCATAATCCCAAAACAAAACAAAAAGTAGCAGAAATGCACAGAAAAATTAATTCATAATTAAAGTTTAATTCACAATTAAAATGAAAGAATCTTAGTATACCTCTACAAGAAGCAGACAAAAATCAGTAAGGATACAGCATATTTGAAGAACATGATTAATAAACCTGAATCAGTGGGTGATATGCAACATCCAAACTCAATAACTGCAGAATATACTTTCTTTTCAAAAATACGTGAAACCGCTTCAGAGATAACAATATACTCGACCATAAAGAATTACAATCTCAGAGTATATTCTCTGATCACAATGTAATTATGCTAGAAATTGATAAGCAAAAGATACTCTAAAAATCCCCCATATGGTTTAATATAGGAAATATAGTTCTAATTAACAAATGGGTCAAGGAAGAAATCATAAAGATAATCAGAAAGTCTTTGAACTGACAGATAACAAAACTAATTTATATACAAACTTGTGGAACTCAGAAAAAAAAACAGGATTTAGAAGAAAATTTCACTAAAAATGGCAAGAACCTTGCACCAAAATTTTTGAAAATTTACAAGAAATTGACAAATTATTAGAAAAACACAACTTAAAAAGCTGACGTAAAAATAATCAATAGAATGTGAAACATTCCCATAAAGAAAACTCCAGGCTTCACCAGCAAGTTGTTCTAAATATTAAAGAAGGAAATAACTCCAATCTTACAAGAAATCTTCCCGAGATCAGAAAAAGAGGAGACACTTTTCAAATAATTTTACAAGGTCAAGATAACCTTGGTCCCAAAACTCGACAAGGAAGACTAATTGCAGGCCAATCTCACTATGAACAGAGTTTCAAATATTCCAAATCAAATATTAACAAATTGAATCCAGCTATACACAGAAATAATACAATATGAACAACTTTCATTTGCCCCAGGAAAGTTGGGGCAAAGTTGTTTTAACATTAGAAAATCCATGTAATTTAGTGCATTTACTGAATATTATGATGATTTGCACAGAGGCAGAAAAGGCATCTGATAAAATTCAATATCCTGTCAAGATAAATACTAGCAAACGACCAAAAAAATATCAAGTATTCTATTTAATGGTGAAACATTAAACATTTCTTTCTGAGATTGGGGAAGGACAAGAATGCCATTGTTATTTCTATTCAGCATTACGCTGGAGGTCTTAGCAAGTGCAGTAAGATGAAAACAGAATGAAAGGTAAATGGATTAGAAAGAAACCAAACTTTCACTATTCACAGATGATATGTGTGTATAGCAAACTCCAAAAGATTCCACTGATTGTTAGTTAGATTAATGAAGGTGTATCAAGTTAGCCTGATTCAAAATCAATGGATAAAAATCAACTGTACTGGCAGTGTTCTGTTTCTTTACCTGGGGACTTGCTATATGTGTATCTGCTTCTTACTGATTTGTTAAGTTGTACATGCATGTTTTGTGCACCTTTTTTATTAACCCGTACGCATTGCTAGTACCCTAAAGGTGTCATACTCTTCCTAATAGGTTCTACCAGCTTGATAGAGAGGAAAAAGGTATGTAGCACTCAGCCTGAAAAGCAACAGTATACTTATATGAAAACATTTAAAGCCTTACTTAATGGACACTTACTTCTGATGCTCAGGATTTGGCTTAATTCCATTCCTGTTTTACTGTTTAAGTTTCTTTTTAAAGCAACCATTTCCTTTATATCGTTTACAACAGACCCTGCAAAACTATGACAGAAGCTATTTATCCAACAAATCATACTATTTCCCTTGTAGATATTTTACCTTAAAATAGACATTTACTTGGACAATTCTATGTACCTAGCTTTCAGTCAAAGAGATCTATATATTACACTTGGCCCTTGATGCATTGATCTATACATTAGCCTTTCCCTGAAGGAAACGGTCGTTCAGAAGGAAGGAGCAACTTGATAAAGCCTATACAGCAAGCCATTGTAAATAGAACTGAAACATTTTCTTAAAGACAAAGTAGAACAATTTCTTTTCAACCTCTGATCAGTAGACAAAAATAAGTTGGATATAAATTTATGGGCACAAACAAGCACTATTTGATTCACTTATTGTTAGCTGCACTGAACACTGTTAAAATCCACTGGAAGCCCAAACAGCCATTAGCAAAGGGTGGCAGTCACAGCACCCCTGTCATCGGGCCTAAGAGCAGAATAGAAAAGCAGCATCAGGCCTCACGTAGGGAAATGGTTTAGAACTCTGGCAAAACTCCCATGCTCCTAGGGTACCTGCTTCCTCTTAAAAAAACATCATGCACTTTAAATACCTGAACCACTTTTCATCTAAAAAAATACCATCCACTACTACACGGTTATTGTAATAACCTATATTATATGTACATTAGACATTAGAAATACAAACACTGACATTCTTTGCCTTACCTGTTACGGCACAAGAAACCATAAACGAGTCTGTCAAATAACAAAAGGCTTTTGTTAAACATCCCAAAACTAATCTGTTATTACTCTGCCTGTCAAGGGAAAAAAAAAAGTCAGAAAACACAAATTCATATCATTTTCTATTAACCAACTAAAAATAGAGGGTAAAATGTAATTCCACTAGAAAAATGAATAAGTACTTGAAAACCATCACATTCTATAAAGGTCTAGCTTTTGGAAACTGTAACCCTGTCATTAAATTATTTCCCCAAATCCATTCACACAGTCATGTGCTGAGTCTAAGAGGAGGAGGAAAGATCATTTTTTTCCCCAAATTTGGTATCTAGCTTGCTAAAAAAAGACAAAGGCACATTTTATCATCCTGGAAAAAGTGACTTCAGTGAAGCAGATAAAGTGTCTAATAAGGCCTAATTATCTCATGTTGTGATTCTTTTTAAATCACTTTTAACCTCAGGAAGAATTTTAATTATCTTGTATAATAAAGTCTCTCCTTATTTCACCCCCTCTAGGAGAAAAGACATATTAAAGCTTATTTTTGTCAAAAGATAAGAGCAGTATTAAGTTTAAATTGATGTCATTATGAAATATTCGATATCAGGATTACAAATTTCAACTTCAGTAATTATTCGAGCGGTCACAAAAAGAGTATCATTGCACCACCAGCTCCTAGAAAGGCCATCATTGCTATCAGCACGCCTGTGATACACCAGGGATGGTGGGGGAGAGGAAAATGTGTTCTTTCTATTCCAGTAGAGTCTTGTGATTCCAAGGTTAAATTATTGAAGCAGTTTGGGAGGTACTTTTTAATATGATTTTCAAAAAGTTTTCTCCTCATTATCAACTCTTTAATAAACACTTCAAAGTTTCTGTGAGCTTCTCTACTGGGAAAAAATATTAATTCATGAGTTCTTCTTCCCAAACATACACTCACTTCTCTCACTGGGATTCAAGAACTCAAGAAGGAAATGTTATGCAAGGTCTGCATATGGAGAGACAAAGTTTCCCTTCCTCTTTTTCCTATTTCTCCTACAAATGCATCCCCTGCATGCTGGGCACAGAACCTCTATCCTACAATACGATTCTGGCATGAGGGACAGCCTCTCCGACTCAGGGAGGGCCTCTGAAACAGGGCATTAACCTATTTCTCTCCTCTTCCTTCCTCATCCACATAAAATAACAATAGTTAGTGTTGACTAGATGCTCGGCACAGTGATTAGCCCTTCCCAACACATTTATCTCATTCATATTCACAACTCCACCCCCCTCTACTAATGAAGTAACTGAGCCTTAGAAATATTCGGTGGCTTCCCCGAGGTTACACAGCTAGTGGATGATGGAATTTGAATGCATCTCTGTTTCAATTTACAGAATCTGCTCATGTAACCATCACACCAGTTGTAACACATTCCTTTATTTTGACAGAACGGAGGTGACTGCTTTCGTCCTTAATATAAGGATGCAATTTGGATATTCATGATGTCTCGGAAAAGCATGGAATTTTTCACTTACTTGTATCTTTATATAGTTGTCTTTGACCCTTGCCACAGAAATGTATATATATATTCCATGTATATATATATTCCATATATATATATATATATATATATATATATATATATATATATATATGGGTGAAACTTTATAGCAAACTGCTGGTATACTAAGCCTCATGTTAAAACTCATACTACAGAATTAAATATGAGCAGAATCCAATTACATCAAATTTTACTTAAAGGAACTCAACTTCTCTTCAGCTTACTACAATAGAAGTCTGTGTCTTATTCTGGTCAAATCCTATTGGCAGTGTATAGGGGATGGGAAAGAAGCTCACCTTCATGCATTTAGGGGCCCAAACTGTCAGGGACTCTTGACGTCTTGCAAAGTCACCTTAGGTGCCAACCTCCAGCCTGGGGTCTTACAAAGAAAGAGTAGAGGACGGCAGGGAAGGGTTTTCTGAGACAGGCAGAGAAGTACCCAAAGAGAAAAGGGAAGAACTGGGCAAACAGCTAGCCAGTCTTGTTTACCTTAGGTATACACAGTAACATAAATTAGGTAAAAAATTGTGATTAGAAGAGGCAGGTATGGGTATTCTATGACATGGACTGAAATTTCATTTTTTAATGTGATTATTTTTTTACTATCTCTCAATTTTATTAACTATTGTTTAGTCTGTATCTGTGTTAAGACCCTTTACTCTCTAGAAGAAAAGAGAGGACTATATTTAATAATTAATAAATTAATATTAATAATAATATTATTGAATAATATCCTATGGGATCAAATAATAATGTTAATATTAGCAAACATCTACAAAACATTTCTTATATGTCAGGTACTATTCTAAGTATTTGACATATATTAACCCATTTAACAAAATCACTATGGTTACTCATTTATTATTAATAGGTAAATAATGCTGCTTTAATCTGTGTTATTCAGTTTTGTCCTGGGAAGTTTAAACCATTGTCTCATAATCTTTTTTGAAGTCTTAATTTGATTAGGAAGCCTATTTTTTATTTTCAACACAAAGGTAAACATCAGACAAGCTTAACTATACAATCGGTTAAAACACAGAATGCATGGTCTTCTCCCAGAGCTTATAACACAATAGGTCTGGGATGATGCCCAAGAGTTTTCAGTTTCCCTAAGTGACTCTGATACTGTTGGTATAGAAAAACTGAAAGGACTTAGTTTGCAAGGGTGTAGAAGCAAGGGTGTAGAAAACCCTACCTAAAGAACTTAGACCACTGGACTCTTCAAGGAATACAAGACAATGGCTTACGAGAATGGGTAAAATTCTGATTTTGATTAGAATCACATTAGAAAACAATGTCCCTGGATATTGCTTATAATAAGATTTCCAAAAGTTGTGTAAGCAGACAAGGCTTCAGTTAAAATTATGTCACACTGAGTTTGTATGTCTCCGTAGAAATTCTGCCAGTGTGCTTGGTGGGACATCCCAAACCCCTTCTAAAAAGAAAAATTCAGAGATTTTAGGGCCGCCTGGTATTTAGTGCTACCTCTAAGAGAGAAATGAGAAGGCAACCAGGAAGAGCTCTCACAGGCAATCCATCTCTCCGGCCAGGAGGAAGGAATGCTGAGACAATTAAGAGAGATGGGGCATTCAGGAACAACACCCGAGGAGGGTACCGCCTACAGCCCACCCTCACAGCCAGTATGGGGTGGATACAAGCAGAATAAGGACCCCATTCCTCAACTCTGGACTGCTTCCGACTTTGTAATTTGAGAAGAGGGCAGAACATGACATGGTGATGGACGCCCCATTCCTCTGCCTCCGTGGATAATATCGAGTGGGACCTCTTCCGTGCCAGAGTGAATTTCAAGGCCTCCACAGAACATGATTGTACCTGGGGCCTTTTAAGTTCCCACTGTGAGATCAGTGTGTAGGACATTTTTCTAAAATGAATTGCTACATGTTTTGGTCTCTGCTCCTGATTCTCACCGCCTTTGCTAGACTGGCTATTTTTAAAGTCTTGTTTTAACCATGAATGAGCAACTCGAGTCTACCTTCCAACAGGGAAAGAAATTACTATTGTTGTATCAAAAGCTGATCTTTTCCTGTTCCTCTAAGATTATGTTCGATGGGGAAGGACGATCAGTTACTCCCTCCTCTCCATTCCTTCCATCTGGGAAGGACGCAGCACAGACAGAGATGTCACCAGCAGCCATAGGGCCATAAGCTCAAATGTGTAACAGAGCTCTGTAAGAAAAGGAATCACTCCCTGAGAGTCTCTCAGTATTGTCACGCCACCAAGCATTTGTTTTAGAAAGGAAGGACAGGGTACGAGCTGTAAGAGGGCAAGGAGAAAGCAGTCCATTCTAGCAATTCTGCCATTATGATTTCACTTATTCATTCAGCAAGCGTTGACCGAAGGCTACTGTATACCAGCGCCGTGTCGGACTCTGGAGACACATAGGGGAAAAGACACACACAGGTGGTCCTCTCATATACTTTCTATTCCAGCAGGAAGACCAGCTATTAAACAACGACATGCATTACTAACTAACTGTGATTCCAGTGAGGCCTGTGAAGCATGGCTACAGCCTGGGGAGCTGAGTTGGTCCAGGGATCAGAGAAAGCTCCTTGAGGAACTGACACTTAAGTCCTGAAGGATAAGTGGAGTTCTCTGCTAAGAAGGATTCAAGTAGGAAAAAGAGCTATTTGAAGGCCCAGAGGTGGCAGCATAGATAGTGTATGTGAGGAGCTAGCCAAGGGCTTGTGTAAAAGCAATAAAGACGGCAGGAAACCAGCAGGAGATAGGGCTCCTGGAAGGTTCACATGAGGCAATCATGGGCCCACAATTAACCGTAAAATGTTCTCCAAGCATCAAGGACTTTGTCCAGAACAATCAAAGTACTGTCTTCCAATCCACCTTTTTTAAATCCAAAGCATCTGGTGCAGTGCTCTGCCAAAGGTGTCCAATGAATGTCTGATGAATAATGAATAAATTAATCAAAAATGTAAGCATGTGTATAAAATCTATCTTTCACACACTGGAATTTGTGCTTTGGTCCATTTGCTGCAATATTGCAAAATCATATAAGTGTCTGGGCTTCCTGAATTTGAAAAGGCAGCTTAAAATAATTACTGAATTCTGAGCCTCTATTCTCTCAAATTAATTCCCAGTGCAGCATACGTGCTCTTAACCAGCTTTTCTGGTTTTCTGTCCAAATAAAATAAGAGTATTTCAAAAGACATATTGGGGCATTGATACCACATCAGATACCAGAAAATCTTAAAATGTTTATTTACAAAAGTCAGAAGAGAGAACAGTATCATAAGCAGCTGAAAACAATATGGACGACAGAATGGAAGACTTCCTACCAAATTTCTCCACTCTTCACACACATTTTTTCTTCATCTATCCCCATCTCTAAATGCATTCAGCCAAAAGCTTGAGAAATTTAAAAGCAAGTTGTATGTTTTAGACAGTAGATGCTTCCTCATTCTTTCTATTCATGTTTTTGTTCATCTGTTCATATTTACTGAGTTGTACATCAGAAGCTGTGCTAAACGCAAGAGATGCAAAGATGGATGTAACACAGTCTTTACTATCTACACCTCGTATTAGGAGGTGTAGATAGATAGTAAGTGTTCAAGTGTCTCAGGTAGGGAATTTTGGGCCTGGGGGCAGTGGAGACACCAAAGAAGGAACAGCCAGTTCTATCTGAGGTGGGGTAGCAGTGGGGACCTGCTACAGAGAGGTCCAGACGAGAAAGGCTCACAGAGGAGCTGACATTTTCCTAAGTCTTGAAAGGTCCACTACCCAACAAGGGACACAGAGCGGTAGCATTCCAGACAGAACCACCAGAGCAGATGCAGAGAGATGTGAAATAGCTTGCAATACTCAAAGAACTGGGGAATTCCCTGGCAGTCCAGTGGTTAGGACTCCACACTTCCACTGCCGGGGGCCCGGGTTCAATCTCTGGTCGTGGAACTGAGATTCTGCAAGCCATGCTGTGCAGCCAAAAAAAAAAATACTCCAAGAACTGCATATAATTCAGTGCAGGAGAACACGGAGTTCAGGCCAGAGCACAAAAACAAGTCTGGTTGTGGACATCTTGTATTGATGAGAAGGCAGCTACTGAAGATGCTCACACAGGGGAGTGATAAAGCCAAGCATTTTCTTTCCAAAAAACAAGCGTAAATAATAGATTACAAGGTGGGGGAGGGATAAACTAGGAACTTGGGATTAATAGATACACACTACTATATATAAAATAAACAAAAAGGACCTACTGTATAGCACAGGAACTATATTCAATATCTGGTAATAACCTATAATGGAAAAGAGTCTGAAAAAGGATAACTGAATCGCTTTGCTGTACACCTCAAGCACTGTAAATCAACTATACTTCAATTTTTAAAAATGAAAAAAAAAAGAATGCATTGGACTAACATTGGCATTGGGACATTTACCGAAGAATACAAAACTAAATAATGCATTCACATCTCACAGACATTTTTCTCCCTTCTTTGACATTACAATTCCTGGAAAAAAACTAAAATGTTTTTTAAACATTTTTAGTTTTTTAAAAACTAAAAATGTTTCTACTGTATGTGAAGAAATTTGGAAATTTCTTAAGTCCAAAATTCTTAATTCCAAAAAAAAAAAGAAAGAAAGAATGGATTATGAGGAATTTAAGACTAGAGGCAATTGTCTAGGCAAGAAGCGTTATAAAGTTAGAACTGACAGAATTCAGTTGGCTTCCTGAAAACCTAGGTCTAAAATAAAAGGAGAGCCAACACAACTTTTACTTTTCTACTAACACATTGGTACCTTTGTATAGAATTATTCAAGGCTAGAGTTGGCTGGACTTAGATGTCATCTAACCCAGTGCCCTTAATTTGCTAAAGAATCTGAGACCCCAAGAAATAAAGGTCACAGAGCCAAGCAGGGCAGAGTAGACTCCGGTGTCCTCAATCTGAGCCAGGCATCCTAAGGGCACCCGTCTCTTAATCTCTCCCCACTTTATTAGTTAATCACTTAGTGACTAGCTATCAAATGGTACTACTAGGATTCTATTCCAAGGAACTACACAATGAATTTTTTTATAATACAAATCATCTCATTTTGTATTTTATACTTTCTTGTGTTTATGCATTATATTGTGCATGCCTAAAATTATTTTTTAAACTTTTGAAAGTCCACTTTCTGGGAGACCCAATAAACTATGACCAGTGTGAAAAACAGTGATCATTAACATTTGTAACTAATTCACATTCATCTTCGGTTTCTTGGTTGCAGTGATTCTAAGGGAGTCTTTTGCACCATGAAAATTACAGGCCTGTGTTTGAAATCTAGCTCTGCCACTTGCTAGCTGTGTGATCTTTAAAAAGTCACCTAACCTCTCTGTGCTTCAGTAAAATAGGCCTAATAATAAAACCTATCTGATAGGGTTGTGGAAGTCTTAAATGAGCTAATGCTTTAGAACACTGCTTGGCATATAGTAAATACTACAGAAGTGCCAGCATTTATCAGTATGGATAAAAAGGTTCAACTAGCCATGGGGTGGTCCAAAGCAGGACCCTAACAAAGACAAGGTCTATCTGTGATTACATATCACCAGAGAGGTTTATCTCTAGCTGATTTCAGCCTTCCATGAGTCTGTTGGGATGTCCCATAAAATCAAGTTAAATTTAGGGAATTCCCTGGCAGTCCAGTGGTTAAGACTCTGCGCTTTCACTGCAGGGGGCCTGGATTTGGTCCCTGGTTGGGGAACTAAAATCTCACAAGCCGTGTGGCCAAAAGTATTTTTTTAATTTTTTAAAAATTTAAAAATCAAGTTAAATTTGAAGGAGGTGATTCTCCCTCTGTCCTTCTCTGTGATTATTTTCTTCTGATGTCTGACTCTTCACATGTTATCTTTCCTCATTAAGGAAATAGTGAGGTACTATTTTGCAAGAATGGAACTAACCTGAAAATATCACAAACCCTGCTGAATGTTTTCTAATGATGCTGTTGCATTTCTCCAAATAATAAGAAATCCCTCCTCACATTTTCTGATCCTGCAATCAAATGCTCATTTTTATTGTTTTAATAAGACATTCCTATTCTTCCAATAATAAACACGCACTAAGAACACATTATGTGGGGGACACTCAGCTAGGTGTTAGGAATACACAGACATTACCTGTACTCAAGGGAATCACATTATTCCTTTTTTTGTTTGTTTACTTCACTCTTATCCATAGAGTACCTACTGGAAGCCAGGCCCTGTCCTTGGGAATGGTGTCTAGCGGTGAGTGAAACAACACAGACTCTGCCCTCATGGAGCATCAAGTCTATTTTATCTATTATACAGGTAATAAACAGGGAAACAGCCAAAGAAGTGCAAAATTACAAACTGAGAAAAGGCTTATGAGGGCAAAGAACAGGTTAAAATGACAACCTTCTCGCTCCTCCAAGGAAAGAGGTCTGTGTAAATAGAGTGGGCAGAGAAAGCCACCAGGAAAAAGGAAAGTCGAAGGTGAAACCAGCCCAGCAGCCTGCCATACAGAGAACAGAGGAAAAGATGGTCGAAGCTGAGGAAACAATGATTGAAGCCCCAGGAGGGAAAAAACTTAACGATGTTCAAGCAGAAGTAGCCCTGTGTGGTGGCTGGAGTGAAGTCAGGGACGCAGGGACACATGAGACGCAGGGACGAGCAGGGACCACAGCGTGCAGGACATTATAAACCATGGCCAAGAGGGTGTGTGTTATTCTTAATGCAACAGGAAGTCATTAAAAGATCAGAAGAAGTGATGTGCAATTTACATTTTGTAAGGTTCTGGTGGACACTGTTGGGGAATGCAGTTGGAGGGAAGTGGAGAAATTCTGATTCATTTGGAAGTAGAATTGTGATCTCACTGATGAATTAAAACTGCAGGTTGAGGAACAGGGAAGAATCAAGGATGATGCCCATGCCTGTGACTCAGGCAAATAAGTGAATCGGGATGAAAAAGACAAAGGAGGGACTGGTTTCATGAGAAAAAAATCTGTCCCAATTTTTTGGTCTTATACAGAGAAACCCTCTTATAAATAACTACCTTACAGGAGTTAAGTCCTAATAGAGTTTCCTATCAGCAATCCGGAAGGCTGCTTTGTGAGATACTCTGACTCATGCTGAATTAAAAGCAGAGAGTGTTACTCTCATCCCTGGCTCGCTTCCTGCTCTGGACAACGGGCATCCATTATTAAATGTGTCTGGGGGAGTAACCCTAAGTGTTGACAGTAGCCCGAAGAAGCTTCACCTCCCCTCCTCCTGGCCTGAATTTTGCTTGGTACCAGTGTAGGTTGTCCACAAATGCAGCTGAATCCTTAATGAACCTGATGCTAGAGCACGAAATGGACAGCCATCTTAGAGTACCATATGAGCTGACATGTTGGTGTACCTTAGTAGTTAATGTGGCCACCCCAAATGATTAGCCTAACTGAGTGTAAGTGAAATGAGGAGCCTGGAGGCAAGGTCAAGGCCCCTCAAATGATTAGTCTAACTCAGTCATGGCATTCCACTCTCTCGCCAATGACTGGTTCAGGGGTAGGCATGTGACCCAATCCTAGTCAATTCTAGTGAAGGAAAAACTGAGGGCTCTGGGGGAAATGTGTCTTGGTCCCAAGAAGAAAACACAAGGAGCGATAATCCTTTCTTTGTCCTGTGGACATTGCCATATCAGGAACCTCTACAGCCATCTTGCTCAGAATGGCTAAGGATGAAGCCAATGCACAGAGGAAGACAGAACCCACACAATGCACACGAGCTGAGCAGGAGCCCCTACTTCCCTAGATCCCACCCTTCCTATCCCAGAGGATAATCAAGTTCCTCATTGCTAAGCCAGTCTGAGTAGGGGTTCTCTTGCTGACACTAAACACATCCTTACTAACATACGAAAGTCCCATGACTTGGGGAAATGATCAAATCGCTGCACGTTCAAAGTCCATGAAAAAACAAACTCTCTCAAGGGTTCTACTGTATATTTTTTAATGCTGTACATACCTAATTTTTGAGAAACATGTAAATTCTCTCAAAAGCTTATAAATCAAGGTGTGTAGACAGAAGATATCTGGCAAAGAATTAAAGTACTTTTTAATAATGTTTTCCGTGGAATAGAACAGTTTTCAAAAGAGAAATAAGTGGAGAAACGTCACAAATTTCAGTTGTAAAGAAAAGGCAAAAACATAGACGTGAGAACATGTTGAAGACCATACTTTAGTAAATAACCCCTGAAAGACAAAAATAAAAGAATCTACAATAAAGGTTTCTTTCTCTCTCTTCTTGATTTATTAGCTACTAAGTCAGATGAAAAGTAGAAACAGTACTATTGAAGTTGAGAGGGGAGAATTATTTGGAGGACACTTCTGATGTTGTAAACAGCAGGGAACTGTATGAGCATCAAAAATGTCTTTGGATGGCAAGTTATGGAAAGAAAGGATTTATTGAGCTTTGTGGCCCTCACATCCCAAAACAAGTAAATCACAAGAGCAAGGAGAGATTAGCGTGGATCACGAGATCAACAGAAGGTATATGAAAAAATTGTATTTCTTGAGCAGCTGAGCACTGAGGACCCTGAGAACATGAAAGACCTAGACCAGAAACAACAATACCCTTAATGGGAGAAGACTGCAACCGCACGATTCCACTGCCACACGTCACAGGACATCCCCGGGATCCATTCCTTACCGGCTACCTCTCTGTGAGGAAATTTCAGCTTGAGTCATGTAAGTCAGTCTGCACATTTTAGATTTTGGTCACCGGAAGCTAGTCTAACTTCCTGGTCATTTATAAAAATGTCAGCTCAGATATAAACATTAGGGTACTTAGAATATTTTTGAAATATTTAACCTCTCACACACATAAAATTTTTCAGATTTTTCATCTTCCAGAAAGTGAGCAGGCCCCTATGTTTTCCCTTTTGAGATGAAAAAAAAAAAATTTTTTTTTCAACTCATTCCCCAGTTTCATACTATTTGTAGTAACAGCAATTTATTCTTTGAGCAAGTTTCCCAATAAACTTTGTCAAAGGGACCCACATGAGTGCTCACGTGTGTATAAATATACATGAAGATGTGATTCACTGTAAGCTAAAATATGAAAAGAACAGATTTACCTAGCAAGTAAATTCAGGGATGTCTAATCACTTTACAAAATTACCCATTATGGGAGCTCTTTAAATACCGAGTTTCCATAACAAGTTTTTATAAAATTATTAATTCATAAACATCGATATACATAACCTGGCACTGCTCTCTCAACTCCGTGGGCTTCAGCACAGCCCCAGCCCTTGAATGACGTGGAACACACATTAAAACCTCCATCGCCTGTGCAACTGACTACTGTCCTTCAAACATAACTAAACACATTTGATTTTTTCCCCCAAGGTAAAGAGGTAACTGTAAATATGGCCAAATAACCTAGACTGTGAGAAATGATCCATTGTCAGACTGTCTTGACTTTTTTCCTTGGAATCGTAACAAAACCACTCCTGTTCTCTCCTGGAAAAAGCAATGAAAACCAACATGCCACGTGATTGTTTCGGAGGAGAAATGAGATGACACTTGGCTGGGGGCTTCTCCTCTCTCTGGAGGGATATTTTGTTTCCCACAATGGGCACGACCTGCCTAACCCCCGGCCTGTGGGAAGCGGGAGCCTGCTGTCGTCCGAAGTCAGAGGTGGCAATGGCAGCCGTGCAGAGGAGGAGGCGTTGATGGGGAGTCCACCAGGGAGACGGCTGTCATCGGGTCCTGTAGCTGCACAGGGCAGAGCAAGGACACTGACCCTCTGGAGCCAAGATGGGAAGTATCCCCTCCCAAGGCCAGTGGGACTTCTGATACCACCACAGGGAAGCCAGCTGTGCCCATCAAAGCAGAGGCCACCTGTGAGGACACCTGTGAGGCCTCCCCTGTGAGAACACCTGTGAGGACACCCACAGAAATACTGAGAAACACTCTGAAGGAGACTCATTTATATAAAAGGAGCCAGTGGGAGATCTTACAGGAATAATGGATTCAGGACTTTTCACTCGGCCGTTCTCCTTTTCTGAAACGTTCTTCCAGACAGACACATAGCTTGCTTTCTTACCTGCTTTGGGTCTCTGTTCAAGTATCACCTTATCAAGAAGTTCATCTCTTTCATCTCTGACCACCTTTCTTAAAATAGCAATACACACACACAATACCCATCCCGTACCCTTACTTTAATTTGTCCAATGCACTCTCACAATCTGACGTATTGCATATCTTATTGTTCAACTCTTTCCACTGGAAGCTCTGCAAGGTAGAAATTTATGTCTACTTGTTCATGGTTTTATTCCCAGTACTTAGAGGAGGGCTCGGCCAAGAGTAGGCCCTCAATTATTCTTTGTTAAATAAGTAACTAGGGCTTCCCTGGTGGTGCAGTGGTTGAGAATCTGCCTGCCAATGCAGGGGACACGGGTTCGAGCCCTGGTCTGGGAAGATCCCACATGCCGCGCAGCAACTAGGCCCGTGAGCCACAACTACTGAGCCTGCGCGTCTGGAGCCTGTGCTCCGCAACAAGAGAGGCCGCGATAGTGAGAGGCCCGCGCACCGCGATGAAGAGTGGCCCCCGCTTGCCACAACTAGAGAAAGCCCCCGCACAGAAACGAAGACCCAACACAGCCATAAATAAATATAAAAAATAAATAAATAAATAAGTAACTAAATCTACCCCACACTGTGGTCCACGGTCTCTCATTTCTTTGCCCCAGTCCAGCTGCTGCAACAGGCACGTCTTGAACCTTGTCATCACCCATAACAAACTGTTCCACTCCCACACCTCTCTTCTCCACTGACGTGTGCAATTTCTCCCACCGCAGACATTCTTCAAACTCACCATGACTCCTTTACTTTCTTCCAACCATCAACTCCATCCTTTAAACCAAACCCTTTACTTCTCTTGGCTCAGCCTTCATTGAATATCATTTCGATAGCATTTCTTCATGCTCTCTGTCTGAGCTGTCCTGTCCTGCTAGCCCAGCCTGGGTGACCCAGCTCCACACTTCTCTGTGACTCACCCCACAGCCAAGCATCGCTGAAGAGAGTCACACAACAGAGCAATTAGCCGATTCAATGAAGCGCTATGGTCAACCTCACAAAGGTCCTCAACACTCCCACTCTAATTCCTTCATTTTCACCAGGTAGTCTCTCCTCCTAGTTCACAGAGAAAATAGAAGCTGTTAAGATGGGGAAGCCATCACCTTTTCAAAAGCAAACACACAGGCCCACTCACCTCTCACACATTCCATCAACTTTATCAGCTTGAATCCCATTCTCACTTATCTTCTGAGGAAATTCCACTATCAACTATCCTTGTATATTTGTCTTTTTTCCTAGGATCTTATATTAGTTTGCGAGGGCTGCCATCACAACGCATCACAGACTAGGTGACTTAACAGAAATCTGTTGTTTCACAGTTCCGGAGGCTGGAAATCTGAAAGTGTCAGTCGAGCTGGTTCCTTCTGAAGGCTTTGGATTATGTTCCGTGCTTCTTGCCTGGCTTCTGGTGGTTTGCTGGCAATCTTTGGCGTTCCTTGGCTTGTAGAAGCATCACTCCAATTTCTGCCTTCGTCTTCACGTGGCCTTCTCCTTGTGTGCATATCACTGTGTCCAAATTTCCACTTTTTAAAAGGACACCAGTCATACTGGATTAGGGCCACCTTACTCCAGGGTGACCTCACCCTCACTTCAGATAAGGTCACATTCTGAGATACTGGGGGTTAGGACTTCAACATATAAATTTTGTGGGGACCATTCAACCCGTAACAGATCTACATCCTTCCCAATGGCTTTTCAATATGCTTAAATCTCTCCCTTTAACAAAAATCAACAGGGTCCACATTTCATTCTGAATTCTGACCCTGTCTCTATTCTTTCCTAACAGTCATTTCTTTTCATTGTTTTCTTTACCCGATGTCTCTATTTCTTTATTTCCCATTCTCTCTTTGATTCACTCCAAACAGCTCTCCAATAGCTCCCACAAAGGTCAACAGTAGATAACACAATGGTTATCTTAGTGCTCAGCTTATTTGGTTCCCCAGAAGCATTTGACAACACCAAACACACCAACTTTCTTAAAATATTCTCCTCCACTGGGGACTTATCACTACCATTGCTTTGCCTTCATCTTTCTACTCACTTTTCCACTTCCTTCGCAAGCTAGTCATCTTCTAAGCAGCCTGTAAGCAAACCTACAATCTTTCATCTTTGCTCCTGGATCCTCTCCTTTGTACACTCAATACTCTCTTTCTAGATGATCCCATACATACCTATAGCTTCGGTTACCTCCCAGACAGAGGTAACTTGGAAATTGACCCGGCCCAGGTCTCTCCATGGTTGCCAGACCTGTGAATCCTACTGGCTACTTGCTTCTTCTTGAATGTCCTAAACTTTTGTCAACTTCACATTTCTAAAATTGAACACAAAATCTTCACTCCATCACCGTCACTAATAGAGCAGTCCTCCTCTTGTGTTCTCTGCAGGGATGAATTCAAACATTATGCACACTTGACTAAAGGACCATATGCCAAAGCTGTTACTTCTTCCTTTAACTTCATGTTGTCCTCCAACTCAATTGCGTTTAAAGTACTTATTAAGCATCTAAGATTGTCGCCATTCAAAATGAAACATATTACATGCAAATATTCCTTAACTCTCATAACAATTCTGTAAGGTAATTTTATCTATTCCCATTTTGCAGATGAGAAAACCGGGCTTAGAGAAGTTCCCTTACAATGACCTAAATAGCAAATGATGAAGCCTTGTGTCAACCTAAATCTGACTCAGAATCTGAACCGTTAGCCACATGACTAAACTGTCACAATCATAGTATATATTGAAGTCATCAGGAGAAAGCAGAAAGCCGCATTTAATCCTGGTTTTGAGGAATGAGAGAAAATACGGATTGAGAACTGAGCAAATCATGCCATCTGAGCAAAGTGAAGATTATAGTGACCCTGACATATGAGACAGACAGCAGAATCCATTCCAGTGGACCTGAGTCCCTACTGCGGACTATTAAATAAAAGTGAACATATAAGCTAGGGTCATTAAATGGAATTTCTTGAATGCCAGGCTGAGAAGTTAAAACTTGAACGTCTAAGCAGTAGGAAATCAAGAGCAAAAGCATAATGATTTTGAAAAGAGGAGGACAATACAGTCTGTTTTTGTTTCCACTGCCCTTTCTGATGGCACTCAGATCTCTAATAAACATTGTGGGTTCAGTGAGGACATAAACTCTTCCTTCCTGAATTATAACTGACACCTCATAGAGGGTCACAGTAATGTTATCCCAGCAATCACCATGCATTAAAGGTGGTTAGGCTTTCAAGAGTAAATTTCTAGATACTTGATAAGATTATACAAATTATTTAGAATAGGTGCTTTCTCGGACCCAGTTGTCTTCTCTTTTGTATATTAACGCACCTTTTTCTCCATCAAAGATCTATGCCAGAAATTAATCTGGAGAGTAAAAGATAAGGGTGTGGGACCAAGTAAAAGATAAGGGTGTGGGAAAGTGCAGCATTTACTGCAGGGCACCAAGCAAGGAGCCCAGGTAGCTAATGCTCAATGGGACCTAGTACATCTCCCATTGTACTAGGAGATGGTGATAATGCATTCCTCATGGCGACTGCTCACGTCCAGCTTCCAAAATGCCTTATTCTTACATCATGGCTGCGTATCAGGAGATAAACTAGTTGCCCCACAGGAAGATTGAGATCATTCACTGATGAGAATACCTAAACTGGGTCAGGAATTTGCTAGGGACTGGAGACCTATGGAGCCAAAGGGTCTCTTATCCTCATCGAGCTTCCAGTCTGGGGGAAGACAGACACTAGTCAAATAAACACAAACATACACATTGATATTGATGAGGACTCATATAATTCACTTCAATATAACAGATGAGTTAAATGAAAATTTGTTTTGTTTTTTGTATGCTATAGGCCCTGATGTGCAATCCTGGAACGTGATTCATTTGCAAAGGTCCTCAAGCAAGTTATTCAATTTCACCAAGGTTCAGTCTCCTCATATATCAAATGGGAGTAATAGTAACAAATGGGGAGTTTTATAAACATAAGTGAGATAATTTATGTGAAAATGCTTGCATTGTGCTTGATACATACTAAATATTAAAATATGTGAGCTATTGTAATTCTTAGAGCCTCTTAGGAGTCTGCATCTTTCCTGCTGTGGGATATAGAATCTGATTAGCCAAATAGTTCTTAACTGCAACCACATCAACAATGTTTTGTGCTAACAGTGTATGCTTACAAAATATCTCTTACAGGCACCGTATAACATTCTGGAAGTAGGGAAAGAAGATGGTAGTTTTTAATCTAGTAAGGGAAATAGATGTGGATACAGATCGAAATAGACATAGATGTACAGACCACAGTGGGAGCTGGACTTGGTAAGTGTGGGTTGGAGATGGAAAAAGCTAGATGGAGCATGATACACATTAGAACACCGGAGTGAGAGTTATCTCAACGGTAAAAAGCCTTACCTGAATCTGGAGGCAGGACAGAAGCCCAGGTGGAGGCAAAAGAGAAGAACAAGCAAAAGGGAAACACTTCAGCTCCACCCCAGCCTCCTGGTGGAGAGAGCAGCCTAACCAACGTCAACCTAGAAAAAAAATACACGTTGCAAAGAATGCTTCCATTAAAGGCCCTATGACAACGATGATCCTAGCTTCTTGATACAAACTTCAATACAGATGCAAGTAAGACACATAAAACAGCCCTAGGTCTCAGATGGGTAAGATTTCTTTACATCTCAGAGTTGTTATTTTTAAAGTCTCAGCCTGAAAACTGACGTCCTCACAAAAACCTGCAACTGAACGTTTATAACAGCTTATTCATAATTGCCAAAATGTGGACGCAACCAAGATGCCCTTCAACAGGTGAACACGAATAGGTGAAGATGAATATCAAGATGAGTAGATGAAGACATGGAAGAGTTTTAAACGCATAATCACTAAAAGGAAGAAGCCAATCTGAGAAGGCTGTATACTATAGTATGTAGACAGCATGATTCTAACTAGATGACACTTTGGAAAAGGAAAAACTATGCAAGTTACTGAGCCAAACTTGGGTCCACTCACCCGTGCACAGTAAAGCCAATCTACTGACCCCAGGTTGTGGTGAAGGAAAGTGCAGCATTTATTGCAGGGCACCAAGCAATGAGCCCAGGTAGCTAATGCTCAAAAAACCCAAACTCCCTGATAGCTTTCAGGGAAAGGTCTTTACAGACAGGGTGAGGGAGAGGGATGCAGGTTGTGTTATCAGCTCGTGGACGTTCTTCCGACTGGTTGGTGGTGAGGTAAGTGGGAGTCGGCATCATCAACCTTCCGGTTCCAACTGGTCTGGGGTCTACGTGCTTGTGGGCAGCAGACAGTTAACTTCTCCCACCTGGTGGGGCCTTCAGTACCTGCAAAACGGCTCAAAGGCTCAAAGCTCAGAATATTATTTGCAGCTCTTGAGGAGGAACTAAAGGTCTCTGACTTTGTTTAATGGCTAAACCATTATTACTTTGCCTTACTTGACTGCTTTCCTCTGTTTCTGCATTTTCTCACTTCTCCAATTAAATTTATTCTTTGGACCTTGGGGAAGGCCTAGGAAGCTAAAGTTATTCTACAAACAAGAGGCAGGCAGAGGACATGGCAGTGGGGAGATGGTAGTCTGTCCCAGGAAGGCCCCATAGGGTTCTACTCAGTTACCTGGAGACAGTAAAAGGATCAGTGATTGCCAGGGCTTTGGTGGGAGGTCGGGAGGGATGAAGAGATTGGAGTATAACTGATTTTAAGGCAGTGAAACTATTCCATATGATATTATAATGGTGGGTGCATGTCGTTATATATTTGTCAAAACCCACAGAACGTACAACACCGAGAGTGAGCCCTAACATAAACGATGGACTTAAAGTTTAACGATGTGTCAGTGTGTGTTCATCAGCTGTAACACAGGTACCCTCTGCTGGGGGATGCTGAGAATGGGAGAGGCTGTGTATGTGTGGGGAGGGGATATACGGAAATCTCTGCACTTAACACTCAATTTTGCTGTGAATCTAAAACTGCTGAAAAAAAGGCTACTAATTTTTTTTTAATCCCCAGTGGAGGAACACTGTGTAGATAGGTGACGGGTGTGGGAGGGAGGCTTGTTTTTCCTTGTTTATCCTTTTCAACCTTTCGAATTTTACATCATGACAATATATTTCCTATTCAGTAAATAATTTCTTCAAAAATTAAAAGGGGAAAATACATATCCACATCAACGGTATCTGTTTAGTGTACAAGTAATTAAGTCTAAGTTTACAAGTAATTAAATCATACATAGTCATACATGGAAACACGTGGAAAACATGATTGGTCATCCCGAGGTAGCTCTGCAGCGTTGTACCCATCTATCCCTTAGAAAGCAGACACAGCAGTGAAGGGATTTGCCCCAAGACTTTTATCTGACCAGGAGGATGTTTCCTCTTCCTCTTCCTGCTATTTCACTGCTTCTTTGTATTGAAAAAAATAGGGGTTTCACAAGATGTTCTAATCTGGCTCAAAGGCAACAGATTGTTCAAAATTAAGAAAACGTGAACCAGCTATATGGTTTGGATACCTTCACCACTTAGAAATTATAACTGACCTTTACACCTGATCTCTGGCCTCTGCCTCATGGTCAAGCCTTGTCATTCAGCCAGGTGACAGGGTTAAAGGTGATGCCACAACACTTCTGGCCTCCCAAACACCAGGCACAAGGGTGCCCTCCCAGCGACTGGGATGCTTCCTAGTTCACGTTTCCACACAAGGAAATGGCTACTGGAGGTGAAGAGGAGGGATGACGATAATGGCTGATATTTATTGCAACTAACGTGCGAAGCATTGTTCTGAGCACCGTTCGAGTATTAACTCATGTAACCCACTTAACCCCGCGAAGTAGCTGCAGCTCTGTCCCCACTTTATAAGAAGAAAACGAACACACGCAGAGGTTAAGTAACTTGCCGAGGTCACCCAGAGATGGAGTCAACAGACAAACTCTGGCAAACTGTGATCACTCAGTAGAGAATGAATTTGCCCACACTCCCCGATACTTGCATTAGGATTTAAAAATAGAGGCCACAGCTCTCAGCAGGATTGTGGAGCTGCTCCAGCTCAGTGCTCTGAAGTGTTCTGGGGAAGAGGAGGAGCAGCCTGAGATCCATTCATTCTGTTCAGAAGGCAAGCAGCAGAGTCTGCTGGGAGGTCTGAGCGTGGCGTAGTTGTTGGGACCTTAGAAGCCAGGCTGGGATCTCAGGAACCAGCCCCACATCCCTTACTGGGATCTGTGTGCTGCAGATCCCCAGGTCCAACCCCAGGAGTGATCCAGAAGCCTTAGCGATCTTCAGATACTCCCCGAAGCAGTGATTCTCCAGGTGTGGTCCCCAAGCAGCATCATCACCATCACCTGAGAGCTTGACAGAAATGCAAATTCCCAAGCCCCATATCAGACCTCCGGAATTAGAATCTCATAGCGGGGCCTAAAAGTCTGTGTTTGAACAAGTAATTCTGGGTGATTGTAACGTGGGTCAAAGTTCGAGTACCACTGCCCTGAAGGACTCCTATATTTGATCCGTGTCTTCTTTCCCCAGAGCGCCCCCTTGGACAGCAATTTTCTGGGTATCCTTGGAATCACCTGAGCTCTCGTGATTCTGGGACCACCCACCTGTGACAGTAGCACATAAACAGAGTCAGGGGTAGGGAGAGGGAACCTGAGGCTCTGACTTCCCGTTCTCTTTTCTAACTATTTTGAAGGAAAAGAGAGAGTGATGATTTCTCTTCTTTTGAAAATGCCAAAGGCAAGCTAAATCATCAACACGTTCATTATTGACAGAAAGGAATCACGTGGGAAAGTCTCTCAAGCTTGGAGTGATTTATTCTGCTCAAACCCCAAGTCAGCCCAGGAGCCCTGGCCATTTCTGGCAGTGGTGAGAGTTCCAACTAAATCAAATAGAGTGCGATGCCGGCGTGCGTGGACGTGCTGAGTCTCTCCCGGACACTGTTTGGAAACCCAGGACAGAAAATCTCATGGAACCTTCAGAACCTTCCCTTTCTCCTCCTTCTGTGTAGACGTGTTAAAAAGATGTGTAAGTGATTGTTCTAAGAATCTGTTCCACCGGCTCCAACGCAGGAAGCTGCAGATGCGGCTGCTGTGTGATAAAGGAAATGGTTTCTGGAAGCCCAGCTCCAGAGGACTGTGTTCCTCATGCGCCCTCTTGTGGCCACTTAGAGATAATGCAATCAGGTGAGGCCTCGGACTGTGTTCTTCCGTTAAAGCTGCAATTTAGGGAATTTGAAATCTCGAGAATTCAGGATTTGGAAAGCTTGTCTTTCCATAAATTATGCTTGCCTTGGGCCTTGTGGAAACCTATAGAGCTATTCTTCCTAAAATGACTGTGATGGTCTATCCCAACTAAACCTGTTTTGCAAAGAATAGCAAATAAGTATCAGCTTTTTGTTTAAAGAATGTATACCGGGGCTTCCCTGGTGGCACAGTGGTTAAGAATCCGCCTGCCAATGCAGGGGACACAGGTTCAAGCCCTGGTCCGGGAAGATCCCACATGCCGCGGAGCAACTAAGCTCGTGTGCCACAACTACTGAGCCTGCGCTCTAGAGCTCACGAGCCACAACTACTGAGCCCATGTGTCACAACTACTGAAGCCCACGCGCCTAGAGCCCATGCTCTGCAACAAGAGAAGACACCGCAATGAGAAGCCCGCGCACCGCAACGAAGAGTGGGTCCCGCTTGCCGCAACTAGAGAAAGCCCACACACAGCAAAAAAGACCCAACGCAGCCAAAAATAAAAAAAGATTTAAAAAAAAAAAGAATGTATAACAATTAAGGAGGCTGCAAGTAGAGAGAGGATAATTGAATTACCGTTGGCTTGTAGCTGTGTTTACATGGGCAAAGCAAAGTGCAAGAGAAAATTTAGATCATTTGCAGGCTTGTTCATCAGTTAAACCAAAAACAAGCTGTAAAAGAAATTAAAGATACTAATTTCTATCTAATAATAGATATTAAAGCATGTATGTATGGAGACTACACATGTTTGGTGCGTGCCAGCCCTGCACAGCCTCCAGGATGAATTCCTTCCTGCTGTTGGTGTGGTTCTGAAATCCAGCGTCCTCCCCGTGGCTACACTGCCTTAAGCTGGGAGAAGGTGACGACTTTCCTTGGCTCCCAGGGGGGATATCCCAGGGGGGATATGGCACTGTCCTCTCCCCTGGGCCCTTGTTCTTCACCTGAAAAACACTTCCCTGCCCCCCTAAGCTCTGAGAACGTGAAGGCTTTGCTACTGGTGCATGGAAGTTTAGCAGTGTTATGTGCCTGCTACATTCTCTTCTGGCTTTAGGAAAGAAGCCTGCCTACAGTTACAAGTTTCCAATAGAGAGCAACAAGATCTAAGTGCCGTGCAGTGTCTAGCTAATCACCTCCACAAGTAGATATTAATGAAAGTTTGATAAAGGGAAGATTACATTAATTATTCAGTTTTTCTAATTGTCCAGAAGTAAAAATGGGTTGTCGGCAGCTAGACAAAATTTTCCAGAACAAGGAAACATGGGGATGAATTAGGGGATTAGGAAGCACATAAGATTTAGGACAGGGCAGCTCGACCTTGGCACTCCTCGGCTGTCTGAGTTGAGTAATCCTTTGTTACAAGGGCTGCCCTGTGTCTTCTGGAATGCACAGCAGTATCCCTGCATTTACCCGTCAGATGCCAGTGGCACCCCACCAGTGGCGATAACCCAAATGTCCTCTGACGGCAATACCATCCCCAGTTGAGAACCATTGTTTTGTGGGGATGAGGCTGGTAGCAAAATTATTAAATATTGCAATTGATGAACCAAGATGAGACAGAAGATGTCTGACTATAGGGCACCATGATGTACAGGAGAGCAAATGGGCTTTGGGGTTAGTAAGACCAGGGCTCAGATTAAATAACAGGACCTTAGGCCTCTTTTTTTTCCTAAGTCTCAGCTTCGTGTATGTAAAATAATAACAATAATAATATAACAATGGTAATTAAGAATAACATTGTTGAGAGGTTAAATGAAATAAAGTTCGTAAGGGATCTAGTATATTGCTTAGTATTTAACAAGGTCAGTAGATAGCAGTGTCTTTTCCTTATCTCCAGAAGTTTTTAGAAATAAAGTATAGCTTCCTGGGGTAGTTTAAAAGAGTCCTGGGAGACTGGCATAGGTGGAGTGGGAAGAGCCTTGTACCTGGGATGCTTGGTGAATAATGTCACCCTCCCTTCCTTCTGAAAGATTCTTCCTGAAATATAGGCTGTGCCTATTCAGAACTGAGGGTGGTGCAGTGCATTAGCTCTCAGGATAAATAATCACAAAGGGCAGCAAAACAGATAAGAGCATTCCAGAAACGGAAATATTTATGGTCTTTAAATGTTCCACTTTGGTCTCTATTTTTCAATCAGAAAAGTGCAAAATCATCCTTTTAACATGGGGAGTAAAATTCTTATACTTTGATGTCAATGAAACATTCTTGGCAAATTTGAAGGAGGGGATGTTTGTCATGTTATTTGTGTCTGACACACATCCCTTCTTGAATAATGAATGCTGTGTTTTCCGATTAGTCCTATAATGCTTCATGAAAGCCTTAACTAACTCTGTAGAAACATCTTCATTGCCCTTCCTGTTCCTTACAGCTTTAATTAAATCATTTGTTTACCTCTTACATAAATTACCTAAAAATAAAAAGGTGTTCAAATGATTTAAATTTCCCACACAGTAACAATCATGGCATTAGTAATTTATTCTTGAATTTCATCCCACTAAAGATTAATTCTCCTTTTCCCAGAATCCCTGAATCCTAATCTGTTCACATGTCCGATTCTCTTCTTTCTAACATTCAAGACTCCTTGTTTGAAAACGGGGAGCCTGGGATAAGACTGAAATTCCCTGTTTTTAAACTTTATCCACGTCCTGATCACCGTCACAAATTGTTCTAGGTGAAGCTAGATGAAATTAACAACATGACTTCTTTTTGACCTACAAAAATGGCAAGTTTCACATGGTTTAAGTTAAAATTCTATCCCGATTTCTCTTACAATTCTGCTCATCCAATGTCACTTTCCTCATGGAGTTTTCCACAGTAGCTGCTACCCTGAAATGATCTCCCTTTCCTAAAGATGCCTACTTTGCGATAGTACTGTTGTTGATCCCTTATTACATCACTTTTGGGGGTGTTTCCCTTGGAGAGAGTGTAAATTGCAGAATTCAGCTGGGAGAGCTGTATTTGATTCTTGAGTCTTCTAAGTACTTGCTGGGTGAGTGGGGGTCAGCTATTTGGCCTTCCTAAGTCTCAAATTCCACTCTTGTAAAAGAGTTGTCTTAAGTATTGAGATAATCAATTTAAAATTTTACATAGTGTCTAAATGCTTAGTAAATGGTCATTTAAAAAAATGACTGGTAGCTGTATCAATGAACTCCTGACGCCATGCCTTATTCACTGCACCCTCCCCATAGGGGTTCAACACGTAACAATAACAACAACAATATAATAATGAGTAGGCATTTACTTACTTACTTCAAGTAGGCATTTACTCTACCTAGTACTTTGCTAAGTATTTTCCTTGTATTTATGTCATGTAATCCTCACAACAATCCTGTGAGGTAGATACTGTTAATATCACCATTTTGGAGATGATGAATCTGAAGCAAACAGAGATAAGACAAATGGAACATGGCCACACACATGGAGGAGTCAGGGCTGGAACCAAGGTAATCGGACGTCAGAGTCCATAATCTGTTCGATATCTCCCTGGTGATGCCCTAGATCTACTGCAAAGGCCTCAAAGACTTCTTTCTACTTTAAAGAGTCCATGATTCCAACGTGATATTCTTGGAGCACTGTCATTTTTACTCACTTAACTCATCAATCTTCCCACTTGTTTCTTTGTCCTATTAACTGTTCGATATTTCATTTGGGTTCTAAGTAGCTAGAGATTTTTGTCAACATAGCTGGGCAGGACTAAATCATGGTTAAAATTAAGAGTTCAGTTTATTTTAACAATCTACCCCCTAGATGTGAGGTACCATGTGAGGCACTCAACAAATATATATGAATACAATACAGTACTTTGCTAAAAGTATTCATAGCAGTATCATATGAAAAGACTAAACTTGACATTTAAGAGCTGATGCCATGGAAGACATGAACATAACTGAACTTGGAGAACCATCTCAACAGATATCACATAACTGCCCCTGTGTGTCCAGCCAGCACTTTGCGAGGTGCCGTGGGATCTAAACAAAAGTACAATGACTCTTGACTGCAGAGACCACACAGTCCTGTGAAGATAGCGACACTCACATGTGCAGTCGGGTGACTCTGCAAATCAGCATAATCATTCCTTTAACAAGTATAGATTAAGAACCAACTACCAGCCAAGCCTATGCTGGGAACTGGGACAAGGGTAAACAGGTTAGGCCTGGCCTTGCCCCCATGAATTGAACAATTTGGGGGAATACATGACAGATTTTGTGGGAAGGATAGAAAATAAAGTCACAGTTTAGAGAGCTCATTGAGGACTACAGTAATTGGAAAAGCCCTCTTAAATGAGGGCTGGATTTGAGTTTGCTCCTCAACAAAGGATGGTAACATGTCACCTAGTGACTTAATTCCCAAACACGGCAATCAACACAAATGCATAATGTGGTATCATAATTTCATAATGGTGGTAAAAGAGAGCCAGTGAAAGATGATTACACCTTCACAATGTGCATTCATATTCACATCGTCCTTCACAGCATTTTAAGCTTAGCATTCTTTTTTTTTTTTATTTATTTTATTTATTTATTTTCGGCTGCGTTGGGCCTTTGCTGCTGCGCGCGGGCTTTCTCTAGTTGAGGCGAGCCGGGGACTACTCTTCATTGCGGTGTGCGGGCTTCTCATTGCGGTGGCTTCTCTTGTTGCGGAGCACGGGCTCTGGGCGCTCAGGCTTCAGTAGTTGTTGTACGCGGGCTCAGCAGTTGTGGCTCGCGGGCTCTAGAGCGCAGTCTCAGTAGTTGTGGCGCACAGGCTTATTTGCTCCGAGGCGTGTGGGATCTTCTCAGACCAGGAATCGAACCCGTGTCCCCTGCACTGGCAGGCGGATTCTTAACCACTGCGCCACCAGGGAAGTCCCTAAGCTTAGCATTCTTATTTCATTTACTGAAAGAACTAAGGCAAAATGTAACCTCAAATTTGAGAACGCTCCTTGCAAAGATTCTTATAGAACTATGTTAAAAAGCCAAAGTTCCGCACTATAGTTAAAATTGAGGTGTTTTCCTTTCAATTCAAAACCTCAATTTTCAGACCTTAATATCTTGGACTTTTCAACCACAGGCAGTGGGAAGTTGGTTACAGAGAGTGGTTACTATGAAGAAGGGGGCTGCTGATAGCATACTTCTGAAGTCCAACTGTGGCCTGTCATCTTTCAGTGGTTAAGGAAGCAATCCAGAGAAAAATATGTTGAGGGATAAATTGCTAACTCAATCAAGATGAATAACCTGGGCAGGTCAAACTGTATTTTTTTCCATTTCCCTTAATACTGGTCCACAGTGTGAGTAAGAAGCCCAGCTATATTTTCCCCCATGTGATGGTTTAGAAAAGATTTCCACAATATAATTCACATGGTATCAGGGATTATCTTTTTATGTGCAAACTAAACAAGATGAAATTATGTCAGCACAAGTCTCTGCAGATAAGATATGTCAAAAAGATAAATTACATAATTTATATTTGCATTCCTTTGCATTTTAATATTGTTATATTCTTTGCATTTCTAATTATATTTGCATTTTAAAAATTGAATTCATTTTTAATTTCAGGGGTAAAATGATATGATATAACTAGGAATGGATGGACATGAGACACTTTCAAATTCTTGTCTTTGCTACAGCTGCAATCAAAGACTTCTTTCCTTCCCATGATCCCCCAGTACCCCAAAGACCAGTATAATAAAACTAATGCCTAGCTGCTTACTAATACGGTACCTCTTACTATTGTTCAAATTCTCTCTCCTGGCCACGTGAGCAAAGTAGACACCTCTGCCCTGTGACGCCCCCTTGCAGGAGGCGTCACAGGCGCCTGCGCCTCACCATTAGGCTTGCTTACATGCATGGACGTAGAAGTTCTGGATCGGCCAGCACCGCCTGTGTACAGCCCTCTGCCGTGAGAAAGCCAGCCACGTCTCACATAGGGCTGCACCCTCACCCTGAATCCAGAAGTGAGAAGACATAAGGAGTGGAGCTGCAGACGATCTGCACCACTGAGCAGACCTACAGCCAGCACCAGGCTGACTCCATGGCCCTAGGTGCTGGCTCACAGGGGGATCCCTCAACCCCGGGCCCTGGCTCACCCCTGTGCCTGCTGGCTCCAGCGGCCCCAGGAAGCTCCCGTGGCCCAAGGTGACTTCCCTGTCACCAGGATCCAAGTGAGTTTCTGCTACTCCAGGACTACAGTGGCTCCTGCCATCCAAGGTGGCTTCCATGGCACCAGGCTCCCAGTGGGCTCCCACCAATCCAGGCCCCTGACCCACCCCAGCATCTGCTGGCTCTGGCAGCCCCAAGTGATTTCAAAGAAAACGAGCTCCCAGCCCACCCAGGCAGCTCCCGTGACCGATGTCTCCCCATGGACTTTAGCCAACCCGGGCTCCCAGATCACCCCTGAGCTAGCCAACTCCTGTGGCACCAGGCTCCTGGTAGGTTCCTGAGAACTCAGAATGAAAAAGAGTAAAGAAATTCTGCATGCGTTATAGGATACCATGAAAAGAAACAATCTACACATTATTGGAGTCCCAGAAAAAGAACAGAGAGAGGGAGAGAGCACATAAAGTTTATTTAAAGAAATAATGGCTGAGAACATCCCAAATTTGGGGAGAGATTTGGACATCCAAGTTCCGAAGCTAATTGGTGACCCAAAAATTTCAACTCAGAATGATCTTTAAGACACATTAGAATAAAAGAAAGATATATTATAATAATTATCTAAAATCAAAGATAGAGAATTTTTAAAGTAGCAAGAGAAAAAAATTCCTCACATAAGGAATTCCACAAGACTATCAGAGGATTTGTCAACAGAAATCTTGCAGGGCAGGAGAGAATGGGATGATATATTCAAAGTGCTAAAAGAAAAAAAAGAGTCAACCAAGAATACTTTCCTTGGCAAAGCTATCCTTCAGAAATGAAGGAGAATCTATGAAACAGAAACAGAATCACGCACACAGAGAACAGACTGGTGGTTGCCTAGGGGGCGGGGGCTGGGAGAGGGATGGATTGGGAGTTTGGGATCAGCAGATGCAAACTGGTATATATAGAATGGATAAACAACAAGGTCCTACTGTATAGCACAGGGAACTATATTCAATATCCTGTGAGAGACCATAATGAAAAAGAATATGAAAAAGAATGTATGTATATGTATAACTGAGTCACTTTGTTGTACAGCAATAATTAACACTACATTGTAAATCAACTATACTTCAATAAAAAAATTAAAATTGAAAAATTTTTTTTAAATTTAAAATAAAAAAAAAGAAATAATGAGTTTGAAGATGAATAAAAACTAATGAATAAAGTGGGAGAAAAAAGAAATAAAGGAGAGATTAAGATTTCCTCAGACAAAGCTAAGGGAAATCATCACCACTAGACCTGCCTTTACAAGAAATGCTGAAAGGAGTCCTTCAAGCTGAAATGAAAGGACACTAACTAGTAACATTAAAAAACATCAAAATATAAAACTTACTGGTAAAGCTAAGTATATAATCAAATTCACATTACTCTAGTACTCAATATGGCAGTGTGATAATCACTTAACTCTAGTATAAAGGTTAAAGGACAAAAGTATTAAAAATAACTATAGCTACTATAATTAGGTAATAGATACACAATATAAAAAGAGGTATATTGTGATGTCAAAAACACAAACTTATGGGGAAGAATGTAAAAGAGTAGAGTTTTTGTATGCAATCAAAATTAAGTTACTATCAGCTTAAAATAGACTGTTATACCTGAAAAATATTTTATGTAAGCCTCATAATAACTACACAGCAAAAACCAATAGTAAACACACAAAATATAAACAGAAGGGAATCAAAGAATATCACTATGAAAAATTATCAATTCACAAAGAAAGACAGCAAAGAGGAAGACAGCTAACAGCATACTCAACGGTGAAAGGTTGAAAGCTTTTCCTCTTAAATCAGGAGCAATACAAGGATGCCCACTCTCACCACTACTATTCAGCATAGTACTGGAAGTCCTAGACAGAGCAATTAGGCAAGAAAAAATAAAATAAATAAAATAAAAGCCATCCAAAATGGAAAGGAAGAAGTAAAATTGTCTCTTTCCACAGATGATATAATCTTATATGCAGAAAACCCTATAGACTACACACATACACACACACACACACACACAAACCTGTTAGAACTAATTAAGGAATTCAGCAAAGTTGCAAGATACAAAATCAACACAAAAATCTGTTGCATTGCTGTACACTAACAATGAAACAGCTGAAAAAGAAAGCTAGTGGCAGGGCAGAAATAAAGACACAGATGTAGAGAACGGACTTCAGGACACAGGGCAGGACGGGGAAGCTGGGACAAAGTGAGAGAGTAGCACTGAGATATATACACTACCAAATGTAAAATAGATGGCTAGTGGGAAACTGCTGAATAGCACAGGGAGATCAGCTCGATGCTTTGTGATGACCTTAGAGGGGTGGGATAGGGAGGATGGGAGGGAGGCTCAAGAGGGAGGGGATATGGGGATATATGTATACTTATAACTGATTCACTTTGTTGTACAACAGAAACTAACACAACATTTAAGGCAATTATATTCCAATAAAGATATAAAAAAAAAAAGCACCCAATTTACAATAACATGAAAAAGAAGGAATAAATTTAATCAAGAAAGTGAAAAAAATCTGTATGCTGAAAATTACAAGACATTGATGAAAGAAACTGAAGAAGACAAACAAATAGATCCCTTGCTTATGGATTGAAAAAATTAATATTGTTAAAATATCCATAGAACCCAAAGCCATCCGTAGAGTCAATGCAATCACTATCAATTTCCAAGGGGGTTTTTCACAGAAATAGAAAAAGCAATCCTAAAATTAGTATGGAATCGCAAAAGGCCCCAAATAGCCAAAGTAATCCTGAGAAAGAAGAACAACGCTGGAGGCATCACAATTCCTGATCTCAAACTTTATTACAAAGCTATGGTAATCAAAACAGTATGGTACTAGCAAAAAACAGACATATAGACCAATGGAACAGAATTGAGGACCAGAAATAAACCCACACATATTATTTGTTCAACTAATATTTAACAAGGGAGCCAAGAATACTCAATGGGGAAGGGAGATAGGGCAACAGGGAGATGTTGATCAAAGGGTACAAAGGTTATGTGGGATGAATAAATTCTGGAGATTTAAGGTACAACAAGGTGACTATATTTAATAGTACTGTATTACACTTGAAACTGCCTAAGAAAGTTAGTCTCAAGTGTTCTCACCACACACACACACACACACACACACACACACAAAATAGTTAACTGAGATGATGAATGTGCTAATTAGTTTGATTGTGGTAATTATTTCACAGTATATACATAGATCAAAACATCATGTTGTATACCTTAAATATACACAGTTTTTATTTGTCAGGTACACCTCAATAAAACTAGAAAAAAATAAAAATGAAAATGAAAATAAAAATCTTTCAAGTGTTGACAGCTACAGGCTTCACAGTACTTGGGATGCTAACAAAGTATGAACTACTCCCATCAGATGGTGAAGATAAAAACATCATTAGAAGCACATCAGTAGAACTGTAACCAGAGATGAGGTTTGAATTAGTGGAGGAGGGAGAAGAAGAGGAAGAGAAAGGAGGAGGAGAATTTTAAAAGTAAGATGAAGGAGGAGGAGGAGAAGTAAAAGAAATAGACACAAAGAAGGAGGAGGAGGAGGAGGAGGAGGGAGAAATAATCACCTATATCTCAGCATCCAGAGAGAAGCGTAGCTAACATTTCGGTGTCAGCACAGACACACAAATACACACACACAGTAACTTCAGCACTTTTTCTAAAGTTGGCAGGTGTACAAAACTTAGACGAGAGCCAGTAGGTTATAAACATGTCAGGTTTGTCATAGTCATGCAGCATTTAGGAAGATGTGTTTAAGAGTGAAATTTAGGTCCAACTATGAAAGAAGGGAAAGAAAGCAGATGGGTGAGTGGTATTTCTAGGACTTGTCAATCTCTCAGGAATCTTGAAATAGACATCATAGAAGAGAGGGAACTGGCTGAGAGGATTTGAGAGCATCAATATGGAATTAGATGAGAACAAAAATGGCCTTGTAAATAGGAAAGTTGATAGAAGGGAACACTGTGATAGAACAAAAGAAAGTAGATTAAAACTAGGGGAAAAGAAGCTTAAGATTTTAAAATATAGTCTCCCCTAACAATTAGTTAGAATATGTAAAATATATATTACTTTTAAAATTGGTAGGCATGATACTGAGACTGCTTTGGGAGTGATTTGACACACGTATATCATGAAATAATTATTACAATAAGATTAGTTAACACCTCCATCTCCTCATATAATTATCATTTTTTGCGGTGATAACATTTAAGATCTACTATTAACAACTTTCAAGTACATAACACAGTATTGTTAATTATAGTCACCATGCCGTATATTAGACGCCCAGAACTTATTAATCTTATAACTGGAAGTTTATACCCTTTGACCAACATCTCCTCATCTCCTCTGCCCACAACCCCCAGTAACCACCATTCTACTCTCTATTTCTGAGTTCGCTTTTTTAGATTCCACACGTGAGATCACACAATATTTGTCTTTGTCTGACTTACTTTACTTAAAATAATGCCCTTGAGGTCCACCTATGTTGTCCCAAAAGACAAGATTTCCCTCTTCTTTATGGATGAATATCTATTTATTTATTTATATAACATTTTCTTTATCCATTCATTTGTCAATGGCCACTTAAGATTGTTTCCATGTCTGGGCTATTGTGAATAATCCTGCAATGAACATGGGAGTACAGAAATCTCTTCAATGTCCTGCTTTTCTTTCCTTTGGATATATACCCAGAAGTAGGATTGCTGGAATCATATGGTGGTTCTATTCTTAATTTTTTGAAGAATTTCCATACTGTTCCACAGTAGCTGCACCAATTTACATTCCCACACACAGTGCACAAGGGTTTCCTTTTCTCCACATCCTGTTATCTCCTGTCTTCTTGTTCTCTCTTGTCTTCTTGATGATAGTCATTTTAACAGGTATGAAGTGGTATCTCATACCTGTGGTTTTGATTTGCATTTCCCTGATGATTAGTGATGTTGAGCATCTTTTCATGTACCTGTTGGCCATTTATACGTTTTCTTTGAAAAAATGTCTATTTAAGTCCTCTGCCTATTTTTTAATCAGATTGATTTGGGGTACTGAGTTGTGTAAGTTCTTTATTTTGGATTTTAACCCATTATCAGATAGATGGTTTGCAAATATTTTCTCCCATCCTGTAGACTGCCTTTTCATTCTATGGATTGTTTCCTTTGCTATGCAGAAGATTTTAGTATGATTCAATCCCATTTTTGCTGTTGCTGCCTGTGCTTTTGGTGTATATCCAAAAAATAGTTGCTAAAATCAATGTCAAGGAACTTCATCCCTATGTTTTCCTCTAGTAGTTTTACAGCTTCAGGTCTTGCATTTAGGTCTTTAATCAATTTCGAGTTCATTTTTGTGAGTGGTGTATGTGAAATAATGGTTTTATTTCCTTCTTTGCATGTGAATATCCAGTTTTTCCATACCATTTATTGAAGAGGCTGTCTTTTCCCCATGTGTATTCTTGGCACCTTTGTTGAAGATCAGTTGGCCATATATGTGTGGGTTTATTTCTGGGATCTAGAATAGATAATTCAGAAACACTTGCAAGTTTTATGCCTAGCACCCTACTACTTACTTTGATCTTCCATGTTTGGTACCAAGAATGCTGACCAACTACAGCTCTGTATAGGGAAAAACATCCAGTATTCCTCCTGGGTTTCTCCTTTATTCTCACACTCACAACACTTCTACACTTCTAGTCACCAAATGTGTGTGGGGTTTTCCCACACCAAGCAATTCTCTGTTACACGAGCTGGTCAATTGTGACACTATCTACTAAAGATAGCAGCAGAGTCCACAGGTTAAGGGCTCAGTCTCATAAGATTGTCTCCCCGTCTCAGATGCCAGCTGCAAGTAGTAGGCCCCCAGGTTACCCACAATTTCTGTCTGACTTGGCCACAAATCAGAGGTTTCCATGACCTCCACCCCTTGGATTTGACTTTTGCTAAAGCATCTCACAGAACTCAGGAAAACACTTACTTACATTTACTAGTTTATAATTAAAGGATGTGAAGAGCCAGATGAAGAGATATGTAGGATGAGGTCTTGGGAGGATCCCAAGCAGGAGCTTCTGTCCCATGGGGTTCGAGTCCGTCACCCTCCCAGTACGTGGATGTGTTCACCAACATGGAAACTCTCTGAGCTCCATACTACTGGGATTTTATGGAGGCTTCCTCGCATAGGCATGATCAATTATTAACTCCATTTCCAGCTCCTCTCCCCGATCTGAAGATGGGGCGGGGGGGTGGGAGGTTGAAAATTCCAAACTTCTAATCATGGCGTCCTCTTTCTGGTGACCAGCCCCCATCCTGGAGCCATGCAGAGTTAGCTCACTAGTACAAAAGACGCTTCAAACGCTCCAATCAAGGTGGACTTTACATGGGTTTTAGGAGCTCTCTGCCAGGAACCAGGGGCACAGATGAAGAGATAGGTAGATAGATAGATAGAGAGAGAGAGAGAGAGAGAGAGAGAGAGAGAGAGAGAGAGAGAGAGAGAGAGATTATATAATCTAGTATCTCACAAGCTCCTTTACACTACTTAAGCTCCTTGGGTACCAATTGCATATACAGACCTGTCCTGTATTAAGTGGATATAGTGTTAGAGATTCTAAAATAAATTTGTATCTCCAAATATAAAAAATAGATATAAGAATAAACAATTGATGACCCTCACATCTGATCAAATTTTCAAAACTCACCGTGTTAAGAACCAAGCTCTGTTTTGAAAATTGATCCTCAGAGGAAAAAAAAAAACCGGGTAGGGGGGAGATTCTGAGCTGCTGGAACTCAAACTGGAGAGACTCGATGTTAATAACTGAAGACTTCCTTCCCACCAAATCTATATCTAAGGGGGACAGCAAGAAATAACGATGATTTTGAAGCTTTTGCAAAAGCAGAAATCCTATCCCTAAGCAGTTCTAAACAGAAGTTAAATCTTGAACAAATACAAGAACTGAATATAACAATAAAGAAGTAAACTGCTATGACCATTTCCAGAATGGAAATATAAGGTCCTTCTCTCCTCCCACATTTATAAGAATCTCATGTTTTCACAAACCTCAAAATTCTGTGGAGAGGGTTTAGTTTACTGATTTTTTGTACTTCAAATAGCACTTGAAATGCTTTTTTAGTAAAAAAAAAACAAAACAACAAAAAAAAAACACACAATGATTTTTTTCTCTTAAACAGTGGCTGTCCTTTTAGGTTTGCTTTCCTCACTTTTAAAACATTTAAATGCCAAAGTTTTGTTATGATTTTGCCATAATTTTTTCAAATTTATGTTCCTCCAAAATTATTTTGAATGTGTAATGTGATAGTTAAGAAAGTGGGTTATGAAATCAGAACTGTCCAGCTCTCCTGCAGCTTGCCATAATCGTATAGTGGTTAGTACTCTGCGTTGTGGAATCAGAACTGTGTTAAGTCCCAGTCCTGACAATTAATATAAAAAACTAACATATGCCCCTATGCCTAGGCCATTTTTTTTTTTAACCTGGATGGATATAAAATAGTACATGTTCCATAACATTGTCATGAGTATTAAACGAGATATTGTCTACGAAATGCTTAGAATAATGCCTGACAGAATAAGCTAAAGATTCTTGAATATTGTGGAAATGTTTATTAATTGTGTAAAAATTAATTTCAGCTAGGAGCAGAGTGTGCAAACATAGCATTTGGATACTCAATAAATTCTGTAGAGGGAATGCTAAGGAAATACCTGCATTGACAAATGAATGAAATGTTACACAAAGTAATGTGTTGATGCTTCTCCTACTCTCCCAGGCAAGGTTAGAGCTCCCTCCTCAGGATTCCCTCAGCATTACAAACATGCTTTTATCACAGGACTTAACTGTGCTGTCCTCTGGGTCAAAGACTGTCTTGTGTCTTGTTTAGGTCTGAACCCAGAGCCTGGCGCTGTGTCTGAGTCTTCATAAGCTCTCAATAAATCTTCCATCTAATGACTGAATTTCAATTCCTTAAACAAAGGTTAAGACTCACGTGTAACAGAACCTCTGTCAGAATAATCCCCTGGCCAAACTTTGCTCCTGAGAGGAGGAGGGGTGCTCTGAGAAATACTAAAATGGAAAATTTTTAAATAAAAAATGGTTCATAACCTATGGCCTCAGTTATTTATTCAACAGTCATTTAACAGGCACATACTAGGTGAAAGGCACTGTAAAGGATACAAAAATAAAACAAAATAACATTTTCCTGTCCTAGGAGAGCTTATATTTGAGTAGAGAAAATAACATTTTTACATATATCACTGAAAGTAGCATATAGTAAATTCTGCATAAGCAAGTTTCTTTTAAAAGGACAGATTTCCAACTCATGTGGTAAGGTTGTCCATCCTAAGAAAAGAAGTATTTAGGCTGGCTGTGGAAGATAGGTAAGGGCTCAGTGGGGCAGGCGGAGGAAGAAGAACGAAGATGGAGAACGGGCATGTCAGAAGAAACAGCAGGAGCGAAAATGCAGAGAGAGGAAAATGCAATACGCGTTTAGAAAAAGTCTAGCTTCCAGCTGCACTTGTAACATTTGTTGCACGAGGGAGGCAAGGAAGCCAGCTTGGGGGTGTACTGCTGAGGCGCCTGAATGCCAGCCTGGACCGTGTTCAGCGATTTAAGAAGGTCCATGTGGTGTCGTGCGTGGAGTGGTTTGGAAGGTAGGAAGGAATCTGGTGTGAAAGCTCAAGCTCAGGTCATTAGTGCCAGAGCAAGGAATTAAAAGGAAGAGAATTACCTACAAGGTCAGATAACTAATGCTTGGCAACTGACTATGGGCCTGAGAGCCCAGCGGAGAGGAGGCAAAGATGACTTATCATCATCAGGTAGTCAGCCTCTGGCCAAGAGATGAAGTATTCCTTCCCTGTGACTCACACATTTCCAGAAGCTACTGATTTCCTGGAAATTTTTATTAAATTTCTAAGTCTTTCAACAATAAATTTTTAAACCACTATTTTTACCACTTGTTCATGTTGTAGTGTCTCCATGACAGATTTTAGAGCAGAGACTTTCTTTTCCAACTCCTGACATGAATCGGACCCAACATGACCACTCTTGACTAACTGGTCTCCAAGTCTATTACCTCAGTATGAGCTGCTGTCGACGGTTTTGCCCTAGACGGCAACAAATGAATGGTTAGATGAGTGGTTTTCTGGTAAATAAGAAACTTCTGGGTATGTTCGTACCAGTAAAAGGCAGGATCTGTCATACTGATGACAGGTTTCCAGTGTTTACTCCCAGTAGGTACTACTCACTGCAGCCCGGGGAGTGGTCTCTGGTGCGTAACAAAGGGGAGGGTGACGTAGCTAATTCGCAGAGCCTGAAGCCACATCTCTGGGTTAGACTTCTCTCCTTAGCTCTCCTCTTTAACATCTAAATACCTATTTAAAAATCTCCACCTAGGTGTCCCATATGCACCTCAAATTCAGCATGTCCAGAAGATCATTCCTCCGTTGTCCTCTACCCAACACCTTCTTATTTTCTTGTATCCCTTGGCACCTAAGTCTACAGCCATGTTGGTCTCTTCTCCTCCTCTCCTTTTCTCCATAAAGGAGCCACCTGCTTACCCTATACCTGGACCCTCATCTTTAGTCCTGTTTTACTGCCTTTGTTCCTCAACGCTTGCCTAGGACTTCTGCAACGACAAACAAGTCTCTTGCCCTCATTCTGTCTCCTTAAATCTATTCACTATATTAGGACCAGAGTTATTTCTTCAAAATGGACATTTAAAAGTGTACGATTTTGCTTTAAACTTGTCAATGGCTTCCACTTTCGAAAAAAGATAAAGTCCAAACTCTTCAATTTACTCTTCTGTTGCAGCACTTACTACATTGCATAGTGACTGGTAGCACTTTTATCTGAATCCTCTAACACATTAAAAGCTTCTAAATGTTTGTGGGATGGAAAAAATGAAACAGTACTCAGTGTATTTTTATGATATTATTTCATTCTCACGAAAACCCTGTCAGATAAGTATTGTTCTTCCCATTCCACAGAGGAAGAAGTTAAGAATCAAAAGAGGATATTTAGCCTGTTGAAGGCACATGGAGAGTAACGGACAGACACTGGGTTGAAGAGCAAGT